>NC_139348.1:113752345-113759845 GCF_055883805.1 Amblyomma maculatum
TGCAGGACGAAAGACGCAACGTCTGGCGCCGACGCAGAAGGTAAGGAAGATGTTTCTGCGTAGCGGGTAAGGTGGTCAACAGCCACGATGACCCAACGGTTACCAGCTGGAGTGACTGGTAGTGGCCCGTAAAGATCAATACCAACACGATCGAATGGTCGGCTGGGGCAGGGCAAGGGCTGCATCGGAACGGTGGAGTGGTGTGGAGGGTTTTTGCGGCGTTGGCATTCCTGGCATGCGCGAACGTAATGACGCACGAAGCGGTACATACCCTGCCAGTAATAGCGGAGGCGAAGACGAGTGTAAGTTTTCAACACTCCGGCGTGGGCACACTGAGGATCGGCGTGAAAAGCGGCGCATATTTCCGAACGGAGATGCCGAGGAATGACAAGGAGCCACTTGCGTCCGTCGGAAAGGTAGTTTCGGCGGTAAAGCATGCCGTCGCGGATGGAAAAGTGACGAGCTTGGCGGTGAAGCGTTCGTGAAGCTGGGCGCAGAGAAGGTGTAGATAAAAGCGTGAGAAGAGAAGCGATCCAAGGGTCTTGCCTTTGTTCATTGGGCATGTCGGCAATTTCTAGCGAAAATGAGTCACTTATGGTGATAGCTGTCGAGTCAGAGGTACATTGAAGAGGTGACCTAGACAGGGCGTCGGCATCAGAATGCTTACGGCCTGACCGGTAGGTAACCTGAATGTCGTACTCTTGTAAGCGGAGGGCCCAACGAGCAAGACGGCCGGATGGGTCTTTAAGGGTGGACAACCAGCAGAGTGCGTGATGGTCCGTAACAACAGAAAAGGGACGACCGTAGAGATATGGCCGGAACTTCCCAATGGCCCAAATGATGGCCAAGCACTCCTTTTCGGTTACAGAATAATTCTTTTCGGCCTTTGTTAAGGTACGGCTGGCATAAGCAACAACGTACTCTGGGTTGCCGGGCTTTCGTTGTGCAAGGACAGCGCCGAGACCTACACCGCTGGCATCAGTGTGAATTTCGGTAGGCGCCGTAGGGTCAAAATGGCGGAGAATCGGAGGCGACACTAGAAGGCGCCGAAGTGTCGAAAAGGCCTCATCACAGTCGGATGTCCAAGACGAAAGAATGGCGTCACCGGCAAGGAGATCAGTCAGCGGCGAGATGATAGAAGCGAAATTGTGGACGAAGCGACGAAAATACGAGCACAGCCCGATAAAACTACGCAGCTCCTTTAGGGAAGTTGGGCGTGGAAACTCAGCTACTGCACGGAGTTTCGCAGGATCTGGACGAACACCGTCTTTCGAAACAACGTGTCCCAATATAGGAAGCTGGCGAGCCCCGAAGCAGCACTTTTTCAAATTTAGTTGCAGGCCGGCATCAGTCAAACACTTTAGCACACGCTCGAGACGGCCCAAATGTGACGTAAAATCTTTTGAAAACACGACAACATCGTCTAGGTAACAAAGACAGTCATGCCACTTGAGTCCGCACAGGATTGTGTCCATCATGCGCTCGAAGGTGGCCGGCGCGTTGCACAATCCAAACGGCATGACGTTAAATTCATAGAGACCATCAGGTGTCACAAAGGCGGTTTTTGGTCGATCGTCAGCTGCCATGGGTACCTGCCAGTAGCCCGAGCGAAGATCCAGAGATGAAAAGAATTCGGCACCTTGAAGGCAATCCAGAGCGTCATCAATACGTGGAAGGGGGTATACGTCTTTTCGCGTTATCTTGTTCAAACGCCTGTAATCAACACAGAACCGTATAGAGCCATCCTTTTTCCTCACGAGAACAACTGGAGAAGCCCAAGGGCTGTGCGAAGGCTGGATGACGCCTCGCTGAAGCATGTCATTAACGTGCTCGGTGATGACTTGACGTTCAGCAGCCGATACCCGATAAGGGCGCTGGCGTACCGGGGCGTGCGTACCGGTGTCGATGCAGTGAGTGACTACGGATGTGCGCCCCAAAGATGTCCGAGGAAGGTCGAATGAGGAACGGAAGCGCTGCAGCAAGCTGACGAGCTGGTCGCGTTGATCTGCTGAAAGGCTGGCATCCAGACAGCCAGAAAAAGCTGCAGTGGAGTCGTCGTTCGGTACAGAAGCGGGCAAGTCAATAGTATCGAGTTGCAGTGGGGTTGGTTCTTCTGAGACGGCAGATGTCATAGCGTCATCAAAGGACTCGACATGACCAAGACGTTCTCCCCGAAGAAGCGTTGACGGACAAGGCGACGGGTTAGAGACGTATATGGCGCTGTAGCCACCACAGAAAGTCAGAAGGGCGAAAGGCAGGACTAAGCAATGGCGACGATTAGCTGCGTGAGTCGGAGTGAACAGAACTGTCGAATCAGAAAAGCCGGCGCAGGAAACGGGCACGAGGACGGTAGAGCAGGCGGGGATGTCAGTATCTTCGGCCACAGTTATCTTATCGATGTAGAGCGGTGTATCAGACGAGGCGGCCGGTGAAAGCGGAGACAATTCGATGCTGGCTCGGGCACAATCAATAATGGCATGATGACTCGTGAGAAAGTCGCAACCCAGAATCAGTTCGTGAGAGCAGTGAGGCAGCACAAAAAATTCGGCGACGTACAAAACACCCTGAATGACAATTCGAGCTGTGCACGCCGCAAGCGGTTGAATGCGATGTGAGCTGGCAGTTCGGAGAAAAAAATTTCGAAACAGTCGTCGTAACTTTACGAAGTCGGCGGCAAAGGTTGGCACTTATAACAGACACAGCGGCGCCAGTGTCCACAAGAGCGAGAACTGCGACGCCATCAACGAACACTTCGATAACGTTGGTCGGGGAAGACGGAGGACTTTCACAAGTAGAGGAAAACGCAGTTCTTGCCTCCGGAACTGCGGCTGTTAGTTTTCCTCCGGGCCAGCAGGAGAGCGACGGCGCAGCGGCGAGAGGGAACGACGGCGGGGAGACGGCGATCGACGGGAGGAGTGGGAGGAGCGGTCAGGATAAGATGAGTCCGTAGAAGTGCCAGCAGGGACAGGGGGAGGGGAAGGTTCAAAGTTTGAACTGTAGTTGTAACTGTACAGGCGGGGGCCATTGCGGTATGACTGCGAGCGCTGGCGACAAAGCCGGGCGACGTGGCCAGGAACGCCACATGAATAACAGATTGGGCGGTTGTCGGAGGTCCGCCATGGATTGTTGACCGGACGTCGAGGAGGCAGATAAGGGCGGGGCGGAGGTGGTGGCGGTGGTAACGGCGCAGCATACGCGACAGGGCAGGGTGGTGGTCTGGCGGCGACAGCGGCGTACGTTAACGGGGCTGTCACAGGCGCAATTTGAGAATTTGGCGGTAAAACTTCTGCAACTTGCTCCTGGATGGTGCGTCGAAGTGCAGAATCTATCGATGGAGTGGTTGCGGCAGAAGCAGGGAGGAGCGATAGTTGACGAGCCACTTCCTCCCGTATAAAGGCCTTGATCTCAGGAAGGAGGGAAGGTGGTTCAGAAGTGAGACTGCATGCTGTCGGAGGTACGAATAACCGATCGTTCACGAGAGAACGCCGGGTAGAAGCTCGTTGCCTTTTGAGGACGTCGTAACTCTGACAGAGCTGAACTACCTCGACGACGGTTTGGGGGTTTCTGGCCGTCAACATGTGAAATGCATCGTCGGAGATTCCCTTCACGATTTTGGTGATCTTGTCAGCTTCGGACATGCAAGGATCAACACGTCTACAAAGATCCACAATGTCCTCTATGTAGCTGGTGAACGATTCATCGGGATTCTGGGCGCGGGCTTCGAGGCGTTGTTCGGCGCGCAGTTTGCGCACAGCGGGGCGGCCGAACACCTCGGAAAAGCTCGTTTTGAAGGCCGACCAGGTGGGTAGGTCGGGTTCGTGGTTGCGGAACCATAAATTTGCTACATCGGTCAGGTAAAAGAGGACGTTGGCTAACTTCGTGGTGTCGTCCCACTTGTTGTAGGCGCTTACACGTTCGTAGGAGGATAGCCAGTCGTCTACATCTTGGTCGTCGGCGCCACTGAAAAAGCTGGGGTCACGCTGGCGAAGCCCACCGGAGCACAGGATGGTAGGGGAACCGGTGGGATCAGTCGAGTGTGGAGTGGCGGTCTGGCTTGTTGCCTCAGGCATAGCGGATGGCCGAGCGAGTGTGCGGCTGCGAAGCTCCAGCTTGAGAGGAGGGAACGAAGAGCAGCCTCCACCAAATGTAAGGGTGCGTTGAAGCTCAGGTCGGTGTTCAGGTCGACCGTTTACCTAGCGCGTCAGTCTCTTGCGTCTTCGTCTTTTGTCTGCCGTCTTCTTTTTTTTTAGCACGCGCCTTTCGACGTACGCTCGTCGTCTTTGTCATCGTCGACAATCACCGAGCGTTGGTGTGACACTACAATACATATATATATACATATATATATATATATATACATATACATATATATATATATATATATATATATATATATATATATATGTATATATATACATATATATATATATATATATATATATATATATATATATATATATATATATATATATATATATATATATATATATATATATATATATATATATATATATGCATGCACATGCAGGCATCAAGCTGCGCAACAAGCACAGCATCAAATTTTAAGTTTAGAATAGATGGTAACTTTGATTGCGATGCCTCAAACGTTATATATCTCCTAGAATGCGGTGTATGCCGCATGCAGTATATTGGCCAGACAGCTACCCCCCTACGAATGCGGTTTAATAATCGCCGTGCTCATGTCCGATACAGTCATAGATACAGTGATATTCCGACACTGTTTGATGTTTCTCAGGAGATGGCAGGCTGACCTGCAGCTTGACGTCTACCGAATACATCACTAGAGCAGTGGGATGTTTTGTAACTGACCAGTTCCACCACGGGAAGCCCGCTAGGGCTCATCCAATTCGCGCTTCTGTCGTCCAACGCCACGACGCCTAATCCTCAGGATTACAAGCAGTTTTTGATACAGTTTTGTTTTACGGACAATGAAAGACTTTCTTCTTCCTGCACTCCTCATCTTCTTCTTGGTGTTTTTTAGACCTCCAACAGCTTTATCAAGTTGATATTTTCTGTCCCAAATTTTTCAGGAGTATTGGACAAGCAATACTCTGTTACAATGTTTTCATAAGTTTAAATAGCAATTCACTCTATCAAACATCAGAAAACGAAACATAAAACATGCAGAATCAGTGGTGTACCACTTTAACTATTGCCAAATTACCTTTTTCTCGTCTTAGAAGTGGCTGCCGCATAAATTTCGTCTATCAGTTTGGCAGTACCATATACGTTCCGAAGGGTTCAATACCCAGCCATCTGATTCTCTTAGTTTAAAATGACTGACGCTACCTTAGGGCGTGGCACTCGAGCTTAGTGCATTAGTATAGAAACCAAATTTAAGCGCAACATAACAAAGCAATATAATGCTCCTTTTTCAAGAAGCAGGCCGAAATAGCACGATAATAAAGATTTTAATGTTAATATTTTAGTCTTTACCTTGAGTAAACGATTTACTATTCTTTTCTTGGAAATATATTTCATCATGTCCTCCAGCGGAGCAACTACAATATCCGTGATAAGAAACGAATGCCTATCCGTCTGCTGTATAGACGCCGTTATTACCCGCTTTATGCCGAAAACGCACTTTTCTTCTCTTCTAGTCGTTCTGTTATAAGTAACCGCATCCTTGACAGGGAGCGCCAAAAAAAAAAAAAGACTGGAACAAAAATAACAGCCATGTATTGACGAACCACCTGATTATTATAATAAATTATAATTTAACATAATAAAGATTGCACAGATGGTCGTTGGCCGATACAATAAGAAAAAAATACAGTCTAAAATAACTACTCGGAGACAGATACGAATGCTAGTATGATTTTTGTAATTTTTTAATGAAATGAAATCAAAGAGAAATACTTGTTCAGCGATAACATAAGCAGGTTTACTCCCATTAGCTCACGACAAAGTTTAGTTTGTTTTGGCGTGCTAGTTTCTAGGGGTTTAACATCGCAAAGCGAATCAGGCTTTGAGAAATGCCCTTGTGGAGTGCTCCAGAATTTGCGGTTCTTTGTTTTGAACTGACACCGAACAAAATACGGGTGCGTTTCCTTTGGCGTCCATTGAAAAGCGGCCGTGATTCGATCCCGCATTCTCAGGCAAAGCAGTCGAGTGCTCTAATCACTGCACCACCGCGATGAGGTTGCGACGAATTTATGACCTAGTCAATAGTCCACGTAAAAGATGTGAAAGAGGAAAATTTACTACGGAGTAAAGGTAATGGTAAGGAACATACACTTTTTTTTACATTTCAAAAGATAACTTTTTCCTATGTGCTTTAAGTAAATTTGTTAATATCTGCTGTCAACACACTTCCCCAAACATAGCACCATTAGTATTGTTTTCTGTAACTTGCCCTTATGCGGTCCGCAGATGTTCCTCCTGTATTGAATTCGGAACATAGCTGTATGTCACAGCACGCATCTTATTTCTTCAGCAGTTCTTCATTAACATTGATTCCATGGCTGCATAACGTTAAAATGTTCAGCAGATATTGTTCAAACTTTTAAGCCAGAATACCGCTACTGATTGCACACATATACGCAGATACTACACATTCAGAAGGTAAAGAAATGTATCTCACCCTTGCCTTGTGACCAATACTTGTATATCGCACAAAGTAGCAAGAAACGAAAAAGACCAGTTACTACTTATAGTGCCTACACCAATGATGATGGGCATCCTCAAGGCATGCACGAGTATAGATCCCACCCGGCATTCAGCATTCTCACTGCAATGCAGCACTGACGATAAAAACTCAATGGACGCAAATTTCACTGTTCAAGCCAAGAATGGCGCAAAATGTATTTACAAATGTTTATGTACTCATTAAGAATCACTAAAGAATGAAATTTTAATAGAACCCTGGTGTTCGAGCTTACTGTTGCGAAGTCATCGTGTCTATGGTTATGTCAGTGTCTCAAACTGCATTGGTATAATTCTGTGTGCCATTCACTTAACATTATTTTTATATAATCTTGGTTGTTGTAAGAACCATATTTCGCTCATCATTTCACTATACCTCACGACGTGTACCTCTCGTGACCTGGACTAGTAAATGTCAGATATTAATGGAATAGCTTTGTGGAGTGATCTTTTCTTTATATTCCCCTGGGAAATATGCTTGCAATGAATGCCCGTGTCTCAAGACCTTGCGACATGCAACGTGATTGCCCTTCACACTATAGGATGGTCCAGCGCAACGCCCTGCCGCTGGGTGTGTGCCGTGTCTGTAGCTGACGTGCGACAAGCGCCTATTCTCAGCGTGTCAACAAGGTGTCGGGAGAACACACTGCTCAAGAAAAGCAGAGCAAGAGAGAGAGCTTTCTTGAGCAAGAGTGTCCTAGTCGCCGAGGGAAAAAAAGATATTTTTTTTTTGTATAAGGAGAACTTGAGCCTCTGAATTCTCAAACTCGATCCGGCATTCCATCTTGGTGTTGCAGAAGTGACTTGTGTGTTTGATTATAGTGCCAAGAATAT
>NC_139348.1:113762345-114044845 GCF_055883805.1 Amblyomma maculatum
TAAGACGTTGCTACCGGCCGTGCTACGCTGAAAGCTCGAAACCTAGAGTAGTATTGTTTTTGCAATATAAAAAAAAAATTAGTTGTGGTTTAGCTTTGGTTAACTCTTGTTGAATTGCGAAAGCATGGGCGGAAGATTTTTTGCCTGGTACATATATGCACCTATCACGCCTTATCAGTGTAATGTGCTACATTATTGGGGCAATTAAGCTCATCCTTTAAGGGTATGACGCGACAGCATAAGCTACCAGCCCTCATATGAAGTCTCGCTTCAAACGAGCCGTATGGACGTGCCTGCGTGTCGCAGGGATAACAAGAAAGCAAACGGTTTTGGTAGGCTCATTCTGATATCGCCCGCCCATATGAAAGGAGTGACCAGAGATGTCAGCTCCTGCCTGTGGCATAGGGGTAACGTAAATTCAAATGTCATGGCAGGCTGAATGTTTATGAGGTGACCGTAGCTACGCCGCTTCACGATGCTATGCCTCTTCACTGCGTAGCTGCGGCCACCAGAGGTCTCGCTTTGCATGTCGTATTATTGATTTCGCAATAAATAAAAAAAACGTTGAAACAACCTCCGCGTGTGAAACTCTATCGCGTCGTACCCTTAACGGCTGTGCTTATTTTTTTTCCTTCGCTCCTGCATCACTGCAAGGGTGATTTTTGATGGGCGAGCCCATTAGTATGCAACAAATAATATATAGCGCGCCCCAAAAGAACGAAACCTTAAACGCGTCTTGCCACCTATTGATCCGAAATCATGATTGTTTATTTTTTGTCCATTGCGCGAAGTTCTTAAAATGACATGGAGGCCGTGGGAGATCGAGATGGTCATCCGAACTTAATCGAGATGTAGAGCGTTTAAAGGCACGAGTAGATGGTTGTGGGAATTGTGGCCATGCGACGCTTTTAACAGAAAATAACAGCCATTTCCAGTGCTAAATGTAATAAACCCATTTCACATTTTACCCGCTTTTCGAATCAATACGCGGGTCCCATACTTTCGGATAGGCGATGTGGACGTTTTTCAGTTTAATACTGCCTAATGTTGGTAGGAATGTTTATATCATCGCAAGTTCGCAAAAAAAGGCTGGGAGATTTTTGATATTTCAATAATCGAAACCTGGCTTTGATGATCGCTAATTGTGATAAATAACACGTTGAAGTATAGTCTGAATCGCATTCGCTCGCATTTATTTGGAACATTTTGCTAGCTTGATTTCAGATATATGTATGAATTCATACATAGATTTTTTTTTGAGGAGCTTCTAGGTGACCATGAAATTTTGTAAGGAAAGAAAGGGCCAAAGCCGAAAGGAAATATCAATCCGCATATATAATACAAAATGTACCAAATATATTCTCATTCATATCAAGTGCAAAGCGAACTGCTAAGGTATATACGAAGCAACCACTTTTGAAGCCGCGAAGTTTTTGAAAAAGTAAACATATGACACTGAACCAATTGTTTAATAACAGTAACAAACTATCCGATGTTGATTGCTAAACGTGCGACCGTTTCACAATAAACCTAAGGAAAAGTGCAAATCTGAACACAACTAGTACAGGAATGCAAGCCCAATATTGATAATTAGAACGCCATAAAGTCATTCGGGCGAATGTTTAAAATATGAATCTTTAATACCTTCAAATTTACGAAGTGCCCGCATTAAACATCAGAGCTCTAATCTGACAACATATTTTGGAACACGCTTGCAGTCTTCCTCCCACCCCAAAATTCGTGCAGAGTCCGGCGCACACCGAACATAAATCTATATCTCGTACGGACTCGAAATGTAGCCTCTCTGAAAAAGCGGCATAAAGCGAGCTTTCTCCATCCACTTATGCGTTACTTTTAGCATCCTGATAGTTGTAGATAGCTTTTTGAGGCTGTGCAGTGGCAGCTACAAATGCGAGACACCGGCTTACACAAGCTCCCTGTTTTCGAGCGACACGCACTCGCAGTTTCCGCTGCAGAGCTGGCATATCTGCTGGAAGCTATTCGTAATATACTCGGTGAAACGTTAATTTCTATGGCCTCAAATAAAACAAAAAGCGCAACCATGAGCGAAACGATTCGCAAACGCGACGGTGCAACAGAAGCAAGCCAACGCGACGGAGCCGCCGGGACCACCGACGGCATCTTTACGACCAACAGTGCCCCTTGCGGCTAAAGTTAGAAGGCATTACCGGTGCGGCACCACCTCCCAGTGTTAGACCCCTCCGCAGGGCACACAAGCCAGTATATTCTGGACACTGTAGTTTTATAACACTGAGGCAGGCGTATATAGCGCAGCATTTAGAGGGGGCACTGGTGCGGCAGGCTCTGATTGTTTCATTTTAGCAAATTTCCAGGTCAGAACAATCCCTATGGACTTCCGAGGTGAATATATTGTATAAAAATTACCGAAATATTTCTAGGTCTGTCATAATACATGTTAAGCGCAAGTACCAGGACGCTATAGCGATTCTTGAAAGTGCTTTATGCTATTGTGCCACCTCAACACGACGAGAGAAGCGCCTGTGTTTCTATCTTAATAGTCTAATTATTGTTAGCGCAAGCTATGAGAAGTCACGGACTCCGTTTTTTTTTACCGCATTCTTACGATTTCAATAATTATACTTACAATATGCATACTCGAGCGGGACCAGCGGTATGTTTACATTTCTTTTGCTTAACTGATTGTAGACGATGTACTGAATTCGCTTTTTGTGAGCCCCAGGATGCAGGAAAAGCCTTACCTGTTTCCGTGCAAGCTGCAATGACGCTTTTTATATGCGTTAAAAATGCCATAATTTTTCTGAATTTCTTGTGCGGAAAAAATGCTAACCTTAGGCAAATTCTTCGCCTGAGCAAAAGTCTCAACTTTTGTATTGAACGATACATCCCTTTAAGAGGATGGGTGGCTACCCTGCGCAATCTTTAAACCATTAGCCTGAATTATGGAAACGTGGGGAACGTACTGAGTCGAATGTTTGCGGCAAGACAGAGTCTGACAACTTACGATTAGGACTAGGTCAGAGGGTGAGATCTACCGTTCTTCATTTCAAAGTTTTCAACCTCAAAAGCACAATCTCGACCTAGCAGTAAGAAGCGTTATTTACCCAGAGCTGTATCGAAGCAGGTAAAGACATGGTATTTACTGCTAGACTTCAACAGGTCATTGAATTTTTGAGTACATCAAGCGGTTGGGATGCAATACAGCAATAATATGAGAAACAACGTTCTTATCCTGCATTCAGTTCTATTCCAGAAGCCTCGTATCGTAGTGCCGCAGTATAGAAATACAGGTTATTTGCATTTGAATATCCTGTAGTTAATAACTCGTACGTAATACAGAAACTGAATTAGCAACGTTGGTTTTAATTTGTATGGGCGGCAGTTGGGAGGTAGTAGAAGCATAACACACACTACAATACTCATTAGAAGTTTACATTCACCATTTTAAAGAGACATACATGCTGGTTTGCTAATTATTGTTGCGTGAAAATTTCAATTAGCGCCTAGTGGGGGTGACAATAAAGAAAAAGAGCAAAAATAAGACTTTTTTAAAACTAGCTGCGCAGTTGATCACTTGATGAAGCAGAAGTCTAGAAGAAATGGAACGGATGTCTTTAAGTAACCATGCGTGATACTTAAAGCACGCAAAGAATATTGTTCCACAGAAATGAGCTCAGCTCGGGACTATATGATAGACACTACCCGTCTTGTTATTTTTCTCGCCTTCCTTCGCTAGATGTATTAACTTTGTAAAACACAGAAACATAGAATATTTACTTAGGTGGAGGTTACCTGCGTAAATTTTCCACTCCGGCCCTCCTTTTCAAAAACCCACCGATGTTTTCTTTTATGTAATAGAGAGCGACTAACAAATCAAGAAACTTGTTTTTAGCGGATTGGATACCAAGTACGTTCACTTATGTTTTCATTACTGCTTTCGGGTGGACGAGTGATCTGCGATAGGAAATAATTCTGCACCAATTTTCTTGACTGCGCCATTAAGTGGTAAATCGCACAAAATTTTCAAATACGCCATTCAACCTTTTGTTGTACTCTTTTGTGACACTTCCAGAAAGCACCAGGAAAAAGTAAAAGAAAGTTGCACCGCACATTCTCCATTCTCGAAATTACATAGGTGTTTTTTTTTTCTTTTCTTTGAAAACATTTCTTGAATTTGCCAACGCAGCTGGGCTAAATACCTACCTAGTTCCTGTATCAGGCCAATAGGGCGGCTGATGTACATTCGGATATTTTCTTAGATAGCTACGACCAAAATATTCAGCCCATGTTCAGCCACCATAAACTTATAATGGAGGCTCATATTTTGGTATATAGATAAACAATGGTCTCGTCTAGGCGAGTTGTTTTACCTTGTTGGTTTCAAAAGCGCAGTGAAAGCCAAGGATACAGCAAAGGGCAGACACACGAGCGCTTACTTGCAGGGTTCCACGTCTCTTTCACTGTTAAATTGGTATACTTGGAAGATAATTCTTATGAGGAGAGTTTTGGGTTTAACTTCAGCCGCGTAACTGGTACTCATATTTTTGGCGCAAGTATCATCGGGATTTTATTTATTTTGCGCATGCTTCCGTACAAAACTTTCCTAACGTTCAGCAGGATTTGCATGAGGCGACTGTTACAACTAATTTAGACTTTTAAACTAAGCTCGCTCTTTTCGCCTCCTCCTGGGTAAGCTCAGAGGCAGCGCAACTGCGCATATTCAAACCGTTCATCTTCGTTCATGACATCCGCACGGCTCATCATATGGTTGCGCTAATTGAGACAAAACGCGTACAGAACCTATTACCAACTACATCTTCTAAAGAGGCCTCTATTCTTAGTTACATAATCTTCATAGTCAATTAATTATTGTTTGAGCGGCGTCCGGGCCGGCAGCTATATTTCTGACGAGATATGGCATCGTCATGTGCTTAGTCACACGCTAACGTAAGCGCTCAGGAGCCCTTCGCAGCTTTTACGGTTCTCGACGGTGTGCGTAGTAGAGTCTGTAATGATCAGCCTGTACATATCAAAAGACCATCAAGCACAACATTTTGTAAACAAGTGCGACAAGAGGAGACAGCCAAATGGACAGAAGTGGTAAAGAAATATCCACCCTTGCGCTGTACTCTCCAGAGAAACATTCCATTGCGATGATTGATTGCTATGACAACACAAGAGGAAGTGGGCTGCTGGCAGAGGCGCGCTGGTAAACGTGCTGTGGTGCTCTGCTCACACGAACGTGGCGAGTGCTTCACGGCTGACATACCTACGAATTCTCCACTTTGTGGTGCGGAGGAACAAGCACTGCAGCATGCAGTATAACCAGCACAGCATATCCACCTTGGGCGTTAACACGGATTCACTCTCGGCCGCATTTGGCATTTAGAAGAAACGAGACGGAACCATGGCGCCCTAAGTGAAAAAAAAGCGCTTATAAATATTGGCGGCGTGAGACTTCGTTGCGGACATTTTGTCCCGTCAGACCTCAAGTGCCTCATGGGGTGTCTGAAAATTTCCTTTTATTTGTTTTGTTTTTAGACTCCGCGCGGGTTTGTGGTCGTGGTCTTACTGTTAAAAAAGAATAAGACATATCACCATCACCATCATCGCTTGGAAGGACATCAACATGTAGGTTGTAAACGGTGCGACTTTAATAACTGAAATGGAAGAATCAAAATAATATAGTCAAGAGCCTATATAGTTGAAACCATGAGTTTCTTTAAAAGAAAATCGTTATACTTTACGCGGTAATTATATTCATACTTGCCTTTTAGTTGCCTCTTTTGGTCTTGTAGACCCGGCGCAAAATTCTAGAGCATGATGGGCTTGCACTGGCGGAATTGCAGGTACGGCTTCACTCAGCCGTACCTTGCTTTGCATGTTATATTTCTCCTTTGTACATAGCCACCTCTCGTATGCATAAAATGTTGGGTTGACACATACAACACTCACCTTTCATGCGTTAACCACCTTCAAAATCAAGAACTTCGAATGATTACTTTCAGCCCTTACCAAGCGTCCCTCCTCACTTCTTATCGCACTCTTAACATACTGCCATTATCGCTACAGCTTCATCTTAGGTTGCCATCAAGTATCTTTAAAACGCGTATAATCACGTCTTTCTTAGTGGTTTTGAGCCCCTCCGAGCTCTCTAAAAATAATAACACCAGATTTGCTGAGTATCATAATGTACTATTACCAAAAATCAAGAATAATTACGGAAAACAAACTGCCTAATTTTCAAGGATATCTGTGTGCAATTCACTGCCATCCGGAATTAAATCACAGCGTATTCTTTATTCATTTTCTCAAACATTAAAGACTTACTTATTTGTTACCTTGTTTGCTCCGCCGGCTAAAGATGCTTCTCTGCAATTTAGTTTTCATGTTTACTTCCTTTCATTCGTTTTTCAGTAATATGAATTCACAGATTAATGCAACATTAGTTCATGTTTGTTTGCAGTTTCTGATTATTTACAATTTTTATACTGTTTATCTTTAGCACTGTATTATAGGTTTTTCTCTGCACGCCTGTATGTTTTTTTTTTTCTTAAAACTACCTAGTATGTTACCCGAGAATTTGATTCATTTTGTCATAGGAGGTCCTCCGGACAGTTTATACTTCGGGACATCCTTCTGTAATACTGCTAAATATATACATGTATCTCACAACGAAAATAAATATGATAAAAATCATGAAGCCTTTTGAGTATGACTGAAGGAAGGCGACAGTTCGACGATGACTTCGTCTTGCTGTTTTCTGCGTGCCACATGTACCCGGGTTGTAATGTGCAAATGTTGCGTTTTTTCGTTAATTGGGGTAGAGCTTGTATTGCGCACGACGTCATAAACTCTTGGATGGTGCTGATTCAGAGCTTGTCCCGGCGACATCACATCGTGGCAAGGGATGACGCACGCAGCTGGAACGACGAATGAATTCAATAATGTGGGATTTAACCCTGCAGGTGAGCGGATGAACTTCTATGGCCTCAGGACGCATCTGGAATTCTGCCACGCCATCCACCTGTCCCCTATGTTGCGATTTAAGGCTACTGTGTCGTATTAATGAACCTATAAATTTGCAGTTCAAACGAAATCTACAGTTGGAACTTTCATACCACTTTTATGTAACAGCGCATCTGTATACATAATGTGTATTTAAAGAATGTATTTTTTCGTAATACAATTTAGGTTGATATCACTAAGTTCATTTTAATATGCATGTAGCTCTCACTCTAAGGCCATACGTATTTATGGAGGTGCGTTCAGAAACAAGTCACAGCATGCCTTGTCATATCGCGCGAAGACAAGACTAACAATTTAGGAGCAAGAATAGTGTTTTGACAATCGGCTAAGAAAGGACTAGCTTGAACATCGAGAGTTTGCTTAACTTGGCAGTTAAATTTGAAATCAAGTTGAATTGCCCTAACAGTTACAGGACAGGGGCTGGCCGAGTATAGGAGCTTAGGTGGGCAGAGTAGGTTAAGAAGTTACCAGGGATCATTTGAACGCAATTAGAACATTACCGGGGTAATTATAGGAGTACGGGAGAGGGCTCCGCTCCACACTGAGTATAACCCGACTGATGATGAGGCGACCAGTTAGGGGGTTCGTTTTTTGCCGACTTGGCTGAGCACCGTAATCTCACCGGCGCCTTTCGCGTTGTCTTCCGTAGTCTACGAAAAATAGAAATATACGTGAAATAATGCGTCATTCCGACGTAATGCTTTTTTTTTTTCATTTTCTATGTACATTTGTATTTTGAACAGTTTCTAGGGAGGTTTGGTGGCCCAAATAAAATTGTTTCTTATTCAGGCGTAACTGTATAGTGCACTGTCCGAGTTTCTCTACCATGTGGGCCATCGTGACGCATTTTCGACGTGGAATCTTAATAAGGGCGACGAAATCCCTACACCGGAGGGTTCTGACATGAGGCCTGCTGGAGCACGGTTGCCCTGTTAGTGAGCTGTGCGAGCAAACCTGACGCACTTGGCGATTGAGCGAGTTCTTACCTGGACGAACACCGAAGCGGTGCATTACGAGATGGGTTTTGCGTTTTGCGGGACTTGCACAACGCGGGAAGCAATGTTTCTTGGAAAGCTCGAAGCCCACTTGCCTTGTCGCAATGCATTATTGGAACTGCAGTGTGTTTTGTCCTGCCGCATAGGAGCCCACTGCCCCTTTTGTTTCAATCGGCTGAATATATGGTGGCAGAAAACTTAAGAAACTTTAGAAGCGTAGGGAGCACTGAGTTTTTTACCTGCAGAAGAATGCTGTGCTGCGTAGGATTGGCGCATGAAACAAATATTATTGTGATTTCCTTGTGATGCACACTGCGCATATTTGTTGCGATGACTGTTTCTTTTTGTTTGCAGCTAAAAGCGTTCGACTGCCCTTATGGCGCATTCCAGTGCATGGACAGCAGCATAGGCATGGAGCAGAGAACTGCTAAAATAGCATGCCATGTGAGGGAGTACTTGTTCCGCCACTGGCACAATCCCTACGCTCCTATAGCTGTACGACACGTGTCCAAGCTTTTTTTCCCAGTACTCTGCGCGTGCCGGCCGTGACTGGTATTTAAACTTGAGGAGTGCCCATCAACGCCATAATCACATAACCACGCCACAACCATGCCGCAACCCCCTCTGCTTCTCCCGGTTGAGACGGTGAAGCTGAATTCCGCGTCTTCAGTTGTCACAGTATCAACAGCACCAAGCGATTCCGCGGACATAAGCAAACACCAAAGCTCCGCAGCCGCAATTTTCACCGTAGCCAGAAGAAAAAAAATAGCAAAAATGGCAAGAATATGACGTAGTCATGTAATCTGACTACCTTCACACTGGCGTGTGAAGACGGTGTAGCTCGGACTTCTCTCGAGTGCTGTCGGCGCAGCGAAACCCCTCCTATTCTACCACTGGATGAAAGTGATCCTACTCCTGTTCTCCCACCGGAAGGCGTCCGCTATTCAGAGAGCACTTTTAGAGTGCCCATGAGTGCTCTTGCTAGCCCACAGGAATCCGCCATTAGACAAGCAAATAGATTGCAGGTGCAGAGTTAGCCAAAATTATTTTTATTTTCTGAGAACACTTGTGAATGATGGAAAGCGTTTTTTTATTTCTTGTGTGTTTCAAATAAACTGCTTTGACTCCCGTCTTCTTATTTTCTTGCCCCACTGAAGATCAGTCAGTGAACGAAGCTCTTTTTACTCACTTGCAGTGCCCTCTTTGTGGGACGCTGGGTGTGGCGTAGGTCAATTTCTAGAATTTTCCCTTCTACGGTGCATTGTAATCTGGTTGAGTTTTAACATCTATCGGGTTTAGCTGCAGTTTTATGTGTTGCAAAAAATGTTATGTGCCTCTTACTTAACTGCTGGCAAAAATCTCGTGAGAAAATATCCACGTTTTGAAACAAAAACATCGCACAATTGACATTCCGTATAATGCCAATAAAATTGTCATTGTAGTTACAATTCTGTGATTGAACTCTTCTATTCTCGATTAGATTCTAACAGGATAGAAATAAAACAAATAAAACAAGGAGTTTAGGAACTCTCAAATAGACGAACAAGAAAATAAATTTTGCTTTGATAGCCTGCCCGCAGAGGGACCTTTTGAAGTCGTACATGCAGCTTAATAGACGGCAGTGCATTTTGAGATCATAAAGACCCAAGATCAGTAGGTAAGGTCATCTGAAGAGACCCTGTCTCAAAAGTCCAGCATAGTAAACAAATTCACTAAGCTTCTAGTTTGCGTTCTCGTGTACCTCTGAGCCGAGTAACACACTAACGCACGACGTAGAAGACTCAATGCTTCATCTGCAGTTTAGCGGATTGTTTCCTGTGACCGTTTAAAATTCGCGCCCTCAGCCATGGCACACGTCAGCCTCTTTTTTTAAGAAACAGGTTCCGGTTAAATATTTTCATGGTAGCATGAGCGCCACACTGGTAGCATGAGCGCCTGGTAATTCCCTGTCTGGCCGGGAATTCCGAATCGTGTTGGTGGCCATCGATAGAGTCGAGTGAATGGTGAGTGAGTGGTGAGAGTGATCATTTGGTCGAAAAAGGGTACGCCAGGAGGAAGGAATGCCAGAGGACGTCAAAATTTTGATTTTCATTCAAGCTGACAGAGCTTCTAGACACGCTTTAAAAAAAATAATTTTTGTTTAGCTTTATTTTACCCCAGTTGAATTGCGAAAGCAACGGTGAAAGCTCCTTTTGCGTGCTACATTATTCCGCTACGTGCCTGCGTGTCGTAGGGGTAACGAGAATGCAGACAGTTCTGGCAGGCTGATTCTGATATTGGCCTCCCGTATAAAAGGAGCGACTCGAGTTGGCAGCTCCTGCCCGTTGCATAGGGGTAATGTAAATTCAAACGTCATGGCCGGCTTATTTTTTTTTATGAGGGACCACGGGGGAGGACACGGATAGGGACACGGGCACAGCCCACAGCGACGAGTGGTTAGACCTGGCCTAGTATTGCTTTCGCATTAAAAAATCGCTTGGAAATATCGGTCAAACGTTGTGAATAATCTCAGGCACACCGCTCACTGTGTTTAATTCTAATATTGAGAAAGCAGACATTAACACACGCGTATTTCTGTTCGTTTACAAATATCCCTGCAACGTAGTTCTTGAGGCGCTCGGGGCACTTCACTAAAGCTGCGCATTGCGAGAAAAGCATAAGTAAAAATTTCCCGAACTCCTTTGCGGCGTTTGTCCAAAGAGCCACATCTGATTCACCCGCAGCGTTAGACAATTTCCTGTAATAAACGCGCCTACAACAGTGTTATTGTTTACAAGTCTCCCTCGACACAAATAACTTTTTTAATGTCCAAAAGAACAGGCAGAGACATTTGTGAAATCACCAAACATGTGACATTGTTATCACCGCTTTTTTTGTCTACTTTTTTAATTATTGGCTAAACATTTTTTTCGCTCTTTAGACAACAAACACGGTGTCTGTTCGGCCGCATTAACAACACTTTCGCTATATGTTTTCGCTAGCGAAAGACCGAGAGAAAAACATCAGTAACAACAAAATTGAAAGGCATAGAACGCTTAATATTTGTGCCAAAAGAATAAATCTGTTTTGTCTCTTAAATCTCAG
Organism: Amblyomma maculatum; assembly: GCF_055883805.1. Lineage (NCBI taxonomy): Eukaryota > Metazoa > Arthropoda > Arachnida > Ixodida > Ixodidae > Amblyomma > Amblyomma maculatum. The sequence continues at coordinate 113,773,454 of NC_139348.1, forward strand.
TGCCACTGGTGAAAAAGAGGTGCGATATGTTACCACTCAGTTTCTCAGATAAGCCGGGCTTCCTCTTGCGACAGCGGAGAGTCGTCCGCTGTCGCTTCCTCTTGCGACAAGTGCCAGCGTCCGCTGTCGCTCCCTCTTGCGACAGCGGACGCTGGCACTTTTCGGAGTCCTTGTCAAAGCCACGCCTTTGCTTTTCACGGGCGCTGTAGTTTCCTCTTCTCTTGTAATAATACTAGAGATAAGAGGACTATGAAAAAGCAGGAAATTCTGGAAAAAGCATTGGTTTCCTTCATTTTTTCCCTCGGCATAGAAAACAGAAGAAAGCTTAAGCATTTATAGAAGCTTGAAAATGTTCGCTGATCCTAAGTATTCGTATACGGCTGCATGTAAATAGGAATAACGGTATTTTTATTGTCTTTGATTCCGTTTCCATTGCGCAATTTAACACTTCTTGAGAATTTTTGCCATAATTACCTAATTACTGCAGTATGCCGAAACGTTGCATTTTTTTTTGTTTTTTTTTCAAATATAGATTTATTTCGTGTAACGCGAGAAGTGTAAACTGATCTCATCTATTTGTTTCTTACTGTTTTGTTTTGCGTATATAAGAATGCATGAGGTTTGAAGAGACATGGACTATACTTTTTTTCGCTATTACCTTTTTCATAAGAGAATACGGTATGAAGGAGCATTGAACAAGGAAAAATGGGGTACGCCTCAGTTCGCTGGTCGAGCCAACGTTTGGACAAATGGACTTGTCTTCGTCTTTCAGACGAAGACAAGTCCACTTGTCGAAATGTTGGCTTGACCTGCGAACTGAGAAGTACCCCATTTACCCTTGTTCACTGCTTCTTCATACCGTGTAAACCATCTTCTTCCTCTCGTTCTACCTGGATTCTCAACAATAAGAGAATATGGTCACGTAACAGTATTTTGAGATCAAATGTTTCAGTCATCCACTGTACACCTCATCACTCTGGTATATCATTCAAGAAAACACATCGATTTTAAGGGCAAAGGACAGTTGAGGTTCAGGTTCGGCATTTGGCAACAATACATTTACTGTTTTTGCTTATAAAAGAGACTCAAGTTAGCTAACGACAGAAAGTGGCGGTGCTAAATGCAAAACTCTGGTTGGCAGCACCAATTAGAAAGCACCCATTTCGCAGAATATTTCTTTCGTTGCTGGAAAATAAATAAATTCATATCCTTTCCGCGAATTAGTTTCAAAGGAAACATACATCAAACAAATATTCAATTCACGGTGTCAATTCTTAAATCAGTAAATTCCGTTAGGTTCAGTTGTGCTGCACTGATAAAAGTCGAATGAATAATTAAATAAATGGAAGTATACTCAAAAAGAACATATCAGAGCTGTTTAGAAAAAATCGAACCCAGAAACATCGCCAATTTTATTTCCCATGTCATTGAATGATTCAACGAAAAAAATGCTATTTACTATTCAGGTTTATACGGTTTACCTCCCCAAGCGACTTAGGCTGTGAGAGACACTGTAATGCGTGTGTACGGAGATTTCCACCACCTGGTGTTCCTTAATGTGCACTGATATCGCACAGCACACGGGCGCCTTGCTGCCACCGCGGCCGGAATTCTATCCCGCATGCCTGGTCACAGCAGTACACCGCCCTAGCCACTGCACTACCGCTGTGGGCGTTTAACTTTAAGCTAAAAAACGTTACGACGGAGCCTCTTTGTTTTCGATGGAGGCAAAACGGAGAGGCATCCGTGTGCTGTGCAATGGCGGTACACGTTAAAGATCCCCAGGTGGTCGAAGTTAGAAAAATAAGTCAATCAGGTGCTGCTGCTAAACTAACTGATATTCTGAAAAGCGTATACTGACCACTTAAACTAACGCGTATGAGCTAGTCAGAAGCGGAGGCGTGAGAACAAAAATTTCTTTTTATATTATTAAACTATTCACATCGCACAGTGGATTGGCTCTAATACATGCCACCAAGTATTGAAGACGATGGAAATACCCCTGTAGCCATGTTGTTGTTGCTCCAGTTGGAAGGAGGAAAAGAAAATGTACGGCCTGCTACTGGCTGTGTAGCTTGGCCACCTCCGCTGGCTCGTGCAGACAGAGAAGAAAATAGAAAATAAAAAGAAGAAGGAGAGAGAAAGACGCGCTTCGCAACAGCAGTTGTCCGCCCCTGTAGCCAGGAGCAACTCGCGGAGGTTGAGAATGGGTAGAAATGCTCATTCGGCATCGTAAGGTGCGTGAAAACGTATAATGCGCGACTATGCATGGTGCGAAGCTTATAAAAGTAATGAATGTCAGTTTATATTGGTCCGCAATTTGCCTACTAAAACCACTGCCCAAAAATGCTCTCTCTCGTATTTTTATATAAAGTTGTGAAATAAAATACCTATCTGTCAAGGAATGCACAGCGGAGCCGCTTCAAGGTGTGTCTTGAAAAGGTGTTTTAATATTTGAATTTTCGCTGTCAGTTTATAAATGCGAAAGCGAAGTCTTGTAATTAAATATGCAAGGGATCATTTATGACATGTAGATGTGAAATGACAAAACGTAGAATAGAATAATAGTTACAGCTTTGATGTTACCACAAGAAAACGCACTACAGCGGACGAAATGTGCTTAAAAAGTTAATAACGCTAGTTGAAATAAATTTATTCCTACGAAGCAGCGCACATGGATGATGAACACGAAATATACACTACCAACTACTCTGTATGAAACGAAATTTACTGAGAAAACATCTCTTTTTAATGTCTTTGTTCTGCACCAAAAGCGGTCGATCACACAACGTGCACCAAGTCGTTATTATTACTTGTGGCCTTGGTCAATAAGGAAAACTGTCGATAAGCGCGAATTCCTTGTCATGCAAACTCAGAGTGGTGCGGTTAAAGTATGCATGTCGAACGTTTTTTTTATCTTATGCGCGTTTGGGACAACTCGAGCCATTTTATCGCGGAGTCGGAACAGCACCAGCGCCAATCAAGAAAAGGTGGACACCCTTTGCATGAATTGCCATGCTACACTATAAATTTCTAAAGCCCAATTTTGAGTGTCTCTTCAATGAGAAAAGGATAAGATACTGCTGTAAATAAAAGGCAATTTCATCTGCTAAATTGAATTTTCTGAAATATTTGTACAAAATGGCGTACATTATTTGTAAACACAAAAAGTAAAAAAAAAACCTAAGCTTGAGCCGTTCTGCCTTATCTGTCCTGTCACAAGGGTGTTCAGTATCCATATTGTTGTTCCTGTTGTCCTATTAGCTGATGGCACATACCCACAAACGGGGATAAGTCCTGGACCAAGAGCCTAGCTTTCTCTTCTTTTGAGGGTCTGACAGAAAGAGGTACGAAATTTATCTAGAAGTCTGCAACGCTATTTGTCCTGCAACAAGCCCTCCTCCAAAACCCAAGGAATTCTTCCTCCTTCACAGCAGCTGAGCGCCAATCCCCAGTTCAAAGGAAACGCAAGATAAGGATTCTAGTTTCTCGTATGCACAAGAAAGCGCAACAGGAAAAAAAAAGGAACTGACACAGACATAGAAGCGTGTTGTTGTAAGAAGAGCTTCAAAGCCTGCAAATGTAAACAAATTAGAATGTGCCGAGGCAGAAACTCAATTTTCGTATCCAATGTTGTGTGCTGAGTTGGTCGACCTTTGACGCAAAACCGGCGGACAAGCTTCCCAAATAAGATACGATTCGTTCTTTGAACCTCGGATATCCACGTGCCACCTCTGTGTGCCGACGTGACCATTTTCGCAGTCCTATCTGCTCCTGTCCTCAGTTTCCGAGACGTGTGCGCTGCATTCGAGATGCTTGGCTTCCCACATCATCATTATGCAGGCCGTATTCTCTGTCCTCAACACAATTATTGCGACGGAAAGCAGATCTTTTTAGATAATGTTGTTGCGTAGGAACACGTAAAAGAAGGCTGCAGAAGTACACCTGTAATGGCGTTAAATCCATGACAAAAAAACTTGGTGACCTGCCAATGCCTTCTCGAACATACTTAGTGCAAAATTGAATAGACTGCTGTTATCAAACCTGGAGGTGACGTTTTTACACCTGCAAAATACATTTTAGCACAGGTTCTAGTTTTCCAGCCTTAGGAAACCTCTGCGGGCCGAAAAAATTAGGAGCTTTTTATCTTTTGTGCCTGATGATTGACGATGAATATCAGGCCGAAATATTTAGAAGGGAAGACAGAAGATAGCTTAGTAAGGTGAATAAATAGGCTAGCTGGTGATACATGCGCTAATTAAAACCACAGGAGACACGGGAGAGACGGAACGCCCTTTGTCGTCGCCTCCCTCTGTCCTGTGTCTGCTATGGTTTTGAAAGTCTAAAATATGAAGACGTTAAAATTAGCCAGACAACTTTAGGGATCAAATTTCAATCGCCATAGGCTGCTGCAATATATTCAGACAATCAATGTGAAGTCGAACACTATTTATTTTCTCTTGGTAGCAGCCGGCTTCTCCATACCGTGGTGCTTGCAAAGTGTTTCGTAGTAAAATGCGTTTATTCATGTCTTCCGAAAATTCAAACGGACATCGTTTGATGAGTAATAATGTTGTAATTACAGATAGAATAACTAATGAAAAAGGAACAATTGTTAGTAGCAGTATATTGCCGCTGCAAAGAGAAGACCAAAATAACGTGTGGTTATCAACAAAGCTTCACCATTGACGGCTTAGTGCTGCTTTAATACGCCAATGCGTTTGATGTTTTCTCGTATAACGTATTACTAACACCAAGGGACACCGTTTTTAGAGCGCAAGCTTCCCTTCCGTAAAGCGCGAACATCCGTATAGCAATTTCGTAACATATAATATCCGTAATATCATTAGGCATTTTCCTTTGATTGCAAGGTTCACTGTCACCGGGCGGGCCATTTACATATACATAGTAACGTTATGCATTACGACGTTTGAGGAAAAGACGTAGAAATAGAGCAATACCAAACTAAACGAGAACCTCATGCTAGCAACTTCATTTTTTTAACAAATGGACCGCAAAGATTTAGGCACACATGAAAGAAGACATACATCTAAAGATGGCAGTAAGAGGCTGCTTTCCTCTAATTAGATTATATTTATTAATCTTATACATATGCCGTATGTTCATTGTTTTGTATATTCCTTTTTCTTTCAAAGTTTTGTGTGCTGGGTTGGGCGACGTGTATTGCTGCTGGTTTGTAGCGGACGAGGACGTCTCAGGCTGGTGCCGCAGCTTTTCACTTCTCCTCCCCTATCCTTGATCGAAATAAAATGAAGCAGATATTTCGATATTATTCTTTATTCCTTCTTTGCTCCTGCATAGCTAATCAAAGCCCTCAAGGTTCACTCAAACTTTACTTAAGGCAAATGAAATCGATGCTCTAATATGAGTAGAGCTACTCATATTACTTTAGTCAAATGTAGCAACTTTGTTTTTACATGAGAATCAAGAGCGTGCATTCAGAAGAAACAAACCCAGCAACTGTTATTAACACTTTATTTATAGTTATATGCCTCTACGAAGGATTTCCCTAAATATTCGACTAACCCATATGCAGTTAGAAGAAGGCGTTTACTAAAACTTCTGAAGAATGTACTGATTTAATGGTTTTTACATTTTTAGAGTAAACCGCTGATTGAAATTTACCGCTAAGGCAGGAATTTATTTATATATTGAAAATGCCTTTCTTCCTCGTAGGCTTTATTGTAATGGGATGGATACATAATAAACAAATAATTAGGCCAGCAAGATAAAAACAAGACAAAGAAGCAACAACAACAAAAAAACCTGCAGGTCTGGCAAGCAACAACTGAATGAGGACGCATCTGTTATCAGGACGCTAAACTTTCATTCAGAGCGATACTCATCAATTTTCGAGGTAGCCGATTCCAGTCATAAATCATTAGTGTTAAAAGGCGCTCAGAAAAGTGCTAGCTTACGTATTTATGTCTCTAACCCACATTAACAATAAATTGTATTACACCAGAAATGCGGCTCGAGAAAATAGATATCTTTGGGTATCTTTATTTTTACATGGCAAATTCAAAGCTGCATTTTTATATGTAGGGATCATCTTCGTGCATATAGAAGCACCCCATCGCACTTTAGTTAAAGGTTAATAACATAGCTAGTAAACATATGACTCTGGCAACCAATGCCAGCAGCACACTTGCAAACCTTCTGGAATGTCGGTCAGATTTAAAGTTCATGTATGCCAAACAGTAAGCCCATACTCCAATATTGGCCGAAAATAATTGTATATATAACGTCTGTAACATTTATTTGGCCGCTTTAAAGTTTTCTCCTGAATATCGACCTTGTACAATCTCAAGAAGCAACATACTCGGCGTGTTTGGACCATGCAAAATTGGAGGAACGTAAATGCCAAAACATTTATGATCAGGTAAGTACTCTGGACAGTACGATAGAATCAAATTTTTATTTAGGCAACAAAAGATGACGACTCTCTGTAAAGGAAATAAAGTCACACTTTATTACATTTAGGTACACCTTGATCTTTTGAGACCATTGTTGTACGCTGTAGTAGTCAATCAGCAAAATGAAAGGAATCTGCAGAACTTTTTGTATCGTCAGAGGTGATATAATTTTTCCCATACAAGCTCAACTGTACATCTCACATCATGCACAGTGTCATTAGTATAGAGCAGAAACAGCAGAGGCGCTAATATAAACCATTCCGGAACTCCTGTTATTAGAACAATATAACAGGACTAGGATCCACTAATCAATGTACATTGTTTACGCCCCTGCAAAAAGCATTGAAGGCAGATGAGAATGGAAGCAGCAAAGTAAACCAAAGACAATTTCTATAGTAGAACAATACGAGGCAAATAAATAAATTGCCGACGATTGCTTTACTTCCGAATCAGGATTCTCTGCATTCTTCGCATTATCAAATACAAAGTAGCCCCGCCGTAGTGGTGCAGTGGTTAGGGAGCTCGACTAGCATGCCCAAGGACGCAGGAACAAAATCCGGCCTCAGCGGCCAATATTAGATCGAGGCAAAAGCTGGGAACCCGTGTGCTGTCTGATGTCAGATCACGGTAAGGAACCGAAGGTGGCTGAAATTTCAGGAGCGCGCCACTAGGGCGTCTCTCATAGCCTGAGTTGCTTTGTGACGTTAAACCCCACAAACCGCAAACAAAACTTAAGTCCAACACCGTTGCAGACAAATGTAAAAACAGAGAGGCTTCAAGTTTTCTTTTATGCGGTTCTTTTTTTTTTCATACTTTTTCATTTTTGTTGTAGCATATGCGCCGGTTTTCTCAACCGCACCTCATGCATTTTTCTCGGGCAATGGCCACACTGCTCGGAACTCGGAGGAGGAAACCATTGAAATCCTCGGACGACGCTTTACGGCTTCAGCAAAGCATAGACTTTTATTGCCCCCGGCACTCGCTTACAAACCTCAGTCACTCCATAGTGTCGCCCAAGGGCCGCTGGCGTTAACACACGCTAATGGTATAGCAGAGGTTGCTAGGCTGTAGTCCGATGAGGAAACAAAACTCCATGCTAGGGTTTTAACGACTTACATTTATCTGCCAGTGCTGGGGGTACAGATTTTTCCCAACGCTTGTAGTTCGCGCGGTGAGTGTTGTGATTTGATTGTTTGGTTTCCGCTATTTCAAGAACATCTTTTCGTGTTGATGGGGGCATCATGATTACCCATTAAGAAGTGATGCTGCAATTGTTATATGTGCCGAACAATATGCTGTGATGTTGACAAATGCACACAGAATGGGATAATGCATTTACATGATCAGATTGACGTGTTCGCTTCTATATAAAAGCTGTAGGTATGCTACTTAAATAAGAATTGGTTTTCTGATTATTTTATCTGCTGTGTGTCGATTAGCAAGTCTGTCCACGCCGCAATAAAATGATTATCTCCACTTGATGAAGAGGTCATGCTTTTTTCGAATCGGCAACAAATTGTAGGGCGGACTATGTAACGAAGCAGGAATAATTGAGGCAATCATATATATTGCTGCTTTGAAGGATGGAAATCTAACAGGCTTTCGTTTTCTTTTCCTTTCAAGCATAGTATTTATTACATTCCCTGTTCACGCCTTTACGCCGACGACTGTGTCATATCGAACCACTAAATCTGGAGTTGATCATGTTTTCCTTAACGATTCCTTCGCTGATTTCTGCGACTGATCCAATACATGGCAAATGAATATCAACTTATCTAAGACTGTGTGTGTCATTTGCACGCCGCCCGTGTCCTCCCTTCTTCACATATTCATATAATATGGTAAAATTACACAGAGTGTACGAATACAAGTACATCGGTCTCTTTCTAACACAAGACATGTCTTGGTCACAACACATTGATGTCATGTGTAATAAGGCCTTTGAAAGACTAGGATACTTACATCACTCTTTGCGCGCTGCTCCTCAAGAAACTAAGCTCCTGATATATAAAACACACATTCGCCCTATCCTTGAATACGCATGCGTTGTTTGGAATTCATATAAACGGTGTGACATTAACAAACTGGAATCTGTACAGAAGGCTGTACTACGTTTTGCTTGCAGGCGATTGGATATGGATATTTCACCGTCTGCCTTTCTTCCACAACTAGACCTTAGTATACTTGGCACACGTCGTCACCTTGAGTGTCTCAAATTCGTGTAGAATTTAGTGAATTCACTTCGCTTTTATTTGATATATAATTATCTCACATTTTCTAAACCGTCAACTAGAAGAATCCACCACGTCCTAAGCATTTCTCCCTTTTTCGCATGTGTTTAATTACACCTTTTCTCTCATACGATTGAAGCTTAGAATTCTTTACCAGGCAACATCCGTTCATCATCATTAGAGGAATTCTTAAAAGCCTATTCGTAATGTTGTATATTCGTTTTTTATTTCTTTGTTTTTCACTGTACCCCACTTTTGCAATACCCTCGTAGAGGCTGCAGTGTGTTTAAATAAATAAATAAAATAATACAAATATCAATTACAAACAATTCGAAACAGCAATGGTCAGATGGATGGCGACGCTGAGCATGCAATCAAGAGGGAGTGCCATTCTGAATAAATTTTGTTCAGCCTGAACAAAGATGAACCTACCCAAAGCACAGAAATAACGATGAGGCCCCGGCAGGGAAATTGTGTTAAATCCAAAGAAAACTTTTTGGAAATAGGCGTCATATGAAGGTAGTTTATTTTTGAATACCGAATACCATATCAAGATAAACAGGCAGGATAGGGATGTATCGCGGCTAAACAGAAAAGGAAGTGCGAACATTTTTCCTACAGGTAAACATTTGTGCAGATATCGGCCTGTAATGAACAGTGTGGGACTATGTGGGAGTTCGCAAGCGGTGCAATAGGCTTTGGCTTTAGTGGATCCAGCACATGGGTTGATAGCGGTACATTGAATCTTTAATATCAATGCAACAGTTTTAGCCATATTATATCAGTCAAACACAGTTGACGGTTCTTGGGCAAATAGTGTATCCTTAGGGCGATAAAGAAATGGGGATACATATGATATTCTGTACACCCAACGAATAATTCCTAGGCTAAAATTCTCATGCTCGGTCTATTTATTGCATATGGCGCTGTGACGACACGATCAGCTGCATTAATCAGCCCCCAGGTAAAATTGCAGTTTCTTTGACCAAACGTCCTAACAGTGCGGTCTTTTTATCATTTTTGTATGCTCAGTATGTTTTCATTGTGATAAGAACTTCTTTGCGTTCTAGCACGTGCTTGTAGCCTTTCCCACGCTTGTTGTTGCCCTCGATCGCAACACTATTCAGTGAACGTGTTTCTTATGTTGGAGCGCGACTTCTTGTACTATGTGGCTTGCTTGCTATGCGCATAAAATGCCCGCAATATGCTCGTGCCGGTTTTATAGCATAGTTTTTGATTCTATTCGCCAGACTTGCTTCAGCGTGCATGCACGGGATATAACCAGACTGCGTAAAAATGAAAGCAAAAAAAAATGCTCGTTCCGGGATGGCAACCACAAGCGTTTGATACTTGTGCGGCACTGCTTCTGTCATGTATAGGCGCCTAAAGTACAGTATTAAAAAGAAACACGTTTCTTTGTGATACCTTCACCACCCTAGTACTAGTGCATGTGGTGGATCAGTGTTAAAAGGAGCGCCCAATATTCCTAGTGGGCAAACTTGTATGTTTACTTCACTTGATTACCAGTGTTTCAGTGTTTTTTTTTTTTTTGGCTTGGGTGCCTTCTCGCAGGACTAAAGTTCCATTATTAGTTCTTAAATGCTTCTCGCCATTTCCTTTCAGTTCATAGTGCGATATTTCTAGCGTTCAGGATGTCTTATTAAACATTCGCACGCACTTAGCGTAGCTTGAATGAATATGATAAGGCAGTGTTTCTGATTATCACCGGCAACCCTCTCTGCTGGTATACTACTGCACAACCTAATTGCTACTCGCTGAAATACTAAGTCGCTAATTGAGCCTTTATTACCGCACATAACTTCTTAATCATAAGAGCATAGACTACCAGTAGATCAACTTTGCATAGACGTGAGGCCAAATTAGCAGTACCGAAATCTATGAGGGACATATATCCCCGCGTTTAACGGTGTGACGCTATATTCACCACTCGACATATTCGTCTCTTTCATCTAGCCGTATTTACGTGGCTGCGTGGCCAAGGCGTAGTGCTTGCAAGGATCCTGGCAGGCTGATTTTGATATCACCCTACAATGTGAAAGGAGAGACCCGAGTTGGCGGATGCTACCAATCGTAATAATATCAGGCAACCCTACTTGCAGTTAGTGCGGGGCCATGTCAGTTACCAGATACCGCCTGCCAGTGTAATGCTCGGGGTTTCTCGCTCACAACGCCAACATGCCAGCGGACCGCCGCCGCGAACTGATATTCAGTGAACTGGGCCTTTAATGCTGTCACCTTGTAATACCTGCGCGACATCAAAGTGGCGTGTCTGACTGAGATATAAAAGATCCTGAAGGGTTTGGTTATCTCGTACAGCACGCCCGAGTTGGCAGCAAACTCCATCACGCCCATTTCACGTGGTCTCGGGACGTCACATAATCAACCAACCAATCAGCGCCTGGCAATATTCCCTCTGAAATGCGACCTTCCAGAGACATGCCAATGATTTTTCACTCAAAAAGCCGAGGCCGCAATTGGAAGCTTAAAGCTATCAACTTGAACAAGCAAATAAATATAGCATGTTTTGTCCCACGCTCATGTGTGGTCTTAGTTGCTTCATACTGAGTTAGCGCCACGGTCTTGGTTACAAGAACAAATGCAAGATTCGTTTGTTTATTACCACTTAACTGGTGAAATATACGCTGAACGCTGAGGGCCACAGTAGAGTTGGCGATATATGGCACCTAACGCTTCACTGGTGGATGAAATTATTTCTTATAATCAGGCATTTCACGTACAAGCGCTGTTAGGTGTAGAAACGAAATGTAACAGATCTGTTATCTTAACTCGAACCAACTTTGGCACGCCTGTTGTGCGCGCAGGTTGGTCTGCCTGACTTTATGGCTGCATTTTTACAAGTTGGTCGCAAATCGGAGACGCGGTGGCCGACCTACCACGTCAGTTGGTTAAAACGTTTAATTTGTGAATAGAGACAAAACATCCCCCAAAGTCATTTCCAGAAAGGATCTCGGGAATAGTTACACCCAATCGGTGCATAAGACTGGAGACAGTTAATTATGTTCAGGAATAATTTCTTCCGAATCAAACCACTTCGTTTTTCTTCAGAAAAATACAACGCGAACTTGTTCAGCTCTGTGATACAAAGAAAACAATGGTCACCCCTGTTATGCCCTGGATCCGTTTATCTTGTCAAAGTGTATACCCATCTTAAATGTAGCTTATTTTTGAGGCTTCGATGGAAACGATACTCTACGTGTTACGTTCTAAGCACTACAACCGCCCCTTAGCTACTTTAGTTTGTTTTTCTTTTGTCTCATTGAGTGTCAAACGACTGTGAGGTCAAATCGAATGGCGTCGAGACAGGAAAGAAACGTCTTTCTTTTCGTTTTCGAAAAATTATTCCTATCGTGCAATTGCAGCTGCTACGACGTTTTATGATGAAAATAAAAACGTGGGTTTCTGTGGCTACGACATAGAGCATATCTTATATCTCCATTCTAGATACTCTGTTATCGAGACAATTTATTCCAATACCGACGAAGGAATGTACAAAAAACAATGAACCCGATGTAGCAAACTCTTGTTTCTACCGCGTAACTTCAAAAGTGCACTAAAACATAAATGCTGATGTGGTAAAGGCAAGAACACGTCATCAAAGCGACCCCTACAAGAGCAGACGGGAAAGTTTGAAGGAAGCAGCAGGCGCCCAAAAGTCGTCTTGCAGGCTTCCGAGTTAAGTGCCCAAATCGATTACGAACGACTCTTCCGAAATGCTATTTCGGGGCTCAGGCCGCCATCGATGTCTCGTAGAAGCATTTTTCTTATTTTTGACTGACTCGTCTCCGCGTGGGCTTTATATCTGACGTACTGCGGTGCTGCTTGAGGGCTTCCTTTGTGTTCTCATTTTTTTCTACATGCGAAAAAGAAAAACAGCACCGAAAGAAATCTAGAGAAGATATTTTGTGGACTTCGACGGTGATTTTGCTTCTTTATTCTCCCTCCCTGCGCCGCTCCAGGAATTCGTGTCTCTTCGGAGCGGCGAACAATATTAGGAAAGTTCTATGTGTCGCGAGGTAAGGAAGTGTAAGGCGCCAATGCCTCTGGCCCTGGAGGTGGGCGGAGGTGAAAGAGTGGGCGCGTGGACCGCTGAAAATAACTGGAGTAAAAAGGCACCGCGCGGTTCCCTAAGGGAACGGAATAAATGCGGAAGCCATCCAGAGGCTGCGCTGCGTGCTGAATGAACGGAACATGCTTTGAGCAAACAAATTCTTCATTCAGAAGTTTAGGGAAAACCGCGGTGAGGCTAGTGTTCAAGAAACCGTAGACGTTACCCTTAAGCTGAGAAGAAAACCCGTCCACATATCAGTCCCAGCGGATCTAAGGTGCGTCTTACTCGGCTTACATGGACAAAAGAGTATGAAAGACGAATTAATTATGAGGTGCGCTGTTTTGTCTTGCGTCATGTAAAAATGTTATTCGTCACGATGAACTTATTCGTGCCAAAGTTTTTCTCCAGCTGAAAGGTAATTACTAAATATTCATTCGCACCACTACTGTTGTTAGTGATATTGTTAGCTCGGCTAGGCTGCAGAGCGTAAAACATGGCTGATGGACGCTGCCAGTGGATTTAGTTTTATGTGTCATGTAATTAAGTGCATCAGAGTATTCACGTAAACTTCACCGTTTTGACATGTGTTCTTAATGCATGTGAAATAAACTTTCCGTTATAATTTCTAACTCACCAAGAACGTTAACCATATCCTTCAAATTGTGCTCTCTGGAACACGATCAACTATAGGGGCATGCTGGAGAGTATTCTAATAAAATTCCGCTCTTCCTCTTTGTGGTCCGTCGGGAAAATGAACCTCGTAGACAGCGCTGGCACGGTTATTGTGGACTGTTAAAGAGTGAATGAAAAGTAGAGGACCCCGGAAATTTCGACCACCTGAGCTTCTTTAACGTGCACTGACACCGTACAGCACACAGTCGCCGTTGCCTTCTGCCTCCATCGGAACGCAGGCGCTAGCGATCGCGTTCGAACCCCGGCATTTTGGTACTTAGTCATGCGTCGTAACAGCTGCGCCATCGTGGCATGACCTTGAAATTTGACCCGTAGTCAAGTGTGTCGAGGCAAACGCCATAGCAAAGAGGAATACTTTTTGATAAGGTCGTTCTTGTTAAAGCAAATTTTTTCTTCTAGAAATGAAGACTAACTGCCTCATAAGGATTATGCAATCGTATGATTTAAAGAGCACCGCTACAGATGCGAAACATCCTCTTGCTTAGATATCTCCGCGCACCAGCACAGCAAACACGGCCGCTGAAACGTGTCGCGATCATGGGCAAAAACAAGCGTGGGAAATGGCAACGAGCACGTGCTAGAACGAAACGGCGTACTCATCACAGAGAAAAACATAGTGAGCATACAAAAGTAATAAAAAGCCTATGGTTTTAAGATGTTTGATCAAAGAAATTGGCAATTGTACCTGGAGGCTTATTGGTGCACCTGATCGTGTCATCAGAGCAGCTGTAACCGGTGAGGTTGGGAAAGTAAAACGGTTCTTTCACACGGTACTAACGATCTACCAAGGCTGAACCTAGATAATTTTAGTAGGGTGGCATTACTTCGCACGGTGAAATGAAGCGAAGAATAGAACGAGTACGAGGATTTGAACCCAAGAATTATTCGTTGGGTGTACAGAATATCGTATGTAACGCCATTGTTTTATTGCACTAAGAATGCACAAAAACCGTCAGCTGTATCTCAATGACATAATATGGCTAAAATTGAATTGATATTAAAGTTTCAATGTGCCGCTATCAATTCAAGTGCTGGATCCACTATAGCCACAGCCTGTCGCACAGCTTGAAAAGTGCCACATATTCCTATATTGTACATTGCAGACCGATATCTGCGCAAACGTTTATCTGTACGAAAAATTTTTCGCGCGTCCTTCTCTGTTTAACCGCGATAAATCTCTATCCTTCTTGTCTATCATAGGAAGGCATTCGGCATTCATAAAATAAATGTCCTTCATATGACGCCTATTTTTACTAACGTTTTATTTAAAGTTTAACGAAATTACCCAGCCGGAGATTCATCGTTAGATATGTGCATTGAGTAGGTCCACCTTTGTTCATGCTGAACAAAATTTATTCAGCGTGGCACTCCCTCTTGATCGCAGGCCCAGCGTCGCCACCCATCTTACCGTTGCTGTTTTGAAGCGCTTGCAACTGATATGATTTTCATACCTTATAGAAAAGAGTGTAAGTGGCTCATGTACATTGAACAGTGTTTTAATGTAATAAATACTGTGCTTAAAAGGAAAACAAACTAAAGCCTTGCAACTAAAAATTAGCGTGTCCCTTCGTCTATCTGGATGTCATGGGTTAGATTTCCGCCCTTCAAAAGGACAATATTATCGCCTCAATTATTCTTGGTTTGTTACATGGGCCTCCCTAAAATTTGTAGCCGATTCAAAAAATCTTGATCTCTTAATTAATTTAAATACACCAGTGAAGATATCCATTTTTTCTTGCGTGGGCAGACGTACTACCAGATTCACAGGAGAAGATATACTTTAAGCCAATAAACGTTTTTTGTTTTGTTTTGTAGCATACCTACAGCTTCTATAGAAAAGCGAACATGTCAGTCCGATCATGTCAGTGCATGAACCCATTCGGTGTGCATTTTTCAACATCACTGCACATATAACTATTGCAGCATCACTTATTCATGGGTAATCATGGTGCCACCGTCAACACGAAAAAAATAAAGGAAATAGAATAAAGCAAACAGTTATTTCACAACACTCCCCGTGCTAGAAGAGTCGTTAAAACTCTACAACACCCCAGCACTGGCTAATAAACGTAAGTCGTTAAAGCACTAGCATAAAGTTTAGTTTCCTCTTTGGACTACAGTATGGCAAACTCTGCTACACCATTAGCGTGCGGTGACGCAAGCGGCCCCTGGGCGACACTTTGCAATGCTTTGGTTTTGTAGGCGAGTGCCGGAGGCATAAAGAAGGCCATATTTTTGCTGAAGTCGTTAAGTGTCGTCCGGGGATTTGAAAGTTTTTCTCATACGAGTTCCGAGCGGTGTAGCCATTGCACGAGCGAAGTATATGAGGTGCGGTTGAGGAGAACGGCGCATACCACGCGAATAAAAAAAAAATGAAGAACTGAAAGAAAGAACGTATATTAGAAACATTGAGTTCTCCCTGCTTTTACATTTCTCCGAAACTGTTTCCGGTTTTCTGTTTTTGGTTCTTGGGGTTCAACGTCCCAAAGCGACTAATACTTTGAGAGACGCCCTAATGGAGCACGGCTGAAATTTCAGCCACCTTGGATTCATTAATGTGAGCTGACATCAGACAGCACAAGGACTCTCAGCTTTCCGCCTCCGTCTGAAATTGGCAGCGGAGGCCGGGTTTCTATCCTGCATGTTTGGGCCCCTAGTCGAGCGCCCTAAGCACTGCACCACTCCGGCGGGGCTACTTACTTCTATTTAATAATGCGAAGGATGCAGAAGATCCTGTACCTTTCGCTTTGACATTTTGAGTACAGCGAAGGACTATATTTTGTAAAAAAAAGGCACTTCATTCACTGTTGTATTTTGAGAATAATTCAAATTTTAATTCTAAGATAAAAATGGGCACCGGTAAGTTGCCATAAAATCGTTTCATGCTGTCATACTGTTAAAGTCTTCGCACAACACAATTCTGTGGTAGGATATTATTAGTGGCAATGAGAAACAAATTATAATTTAAGGAGTACTTTCGGCAGAATAGTACGCACAATAATATGAAGAGAGGCTGAACAACAATTCAAGTGTGCAATAGAAAAAGATAAGGTCTGGCGGTGTGATCTCATTATTTTTCCATTAAAGGCCCGACGACATTATAGTAAACGAAGAGGGGAGACGAGTCTGAGCTTGCATGCAATTTCAGGTGGTAAAACACGGAACAAAAATGTAGGCTAAATAAATCTCTAGCTGCCTCACCATGCGGGTGGGCCGATTTCTGCGACAAAATCAAATTTCTGAGACCACATCTTCACATTGCCCATTTCCCATGGCAGCTAAGCTGGCAGTTGCAGCTCAAATTAGAAATGCGAGCTTTTTTTTGCCTTAATTCGCTGTCACCCACAGCCGCTTCCGGTTTCACTGGAAGCCGCGAAGCCCGCGTGTCAAATAACTGGCATGCCGAGAACAGCAGCAGCGGGCGTTCCCGCTTTTTTTCGTGCCAGGCACCTACTTCGCGCCATGCGGCTAAAATCGACCATAATACGCTCTATATATCCCGGCGTTTAAAGCAGATATTAATAGTACGTATTGTTTTTGTTGAAAAAATTGCCACCTTTTCACAACCGCAAGCGAAGCTGAACACTGTTATTGATGAATGGTAAAAATGTTTGCTGTTTGTTATTCTCATGTCCTTTTTCGATCAGCATTGCATGGTTCAAGAGTTCTGTTATGAAGAGAATAGCAATGCTGTTTTAGAACTTTGTTCACTGAGCTGAGTGCTGACACGCATTCAACTATGCTAACGTAAGAAACGGGATCTCGAGTTAAACCCAAACTGCGTTCAAAACCATCAATAACACTAGTGGTATTGCTACGCAATTTGAACGTCATTGACAGCCTAGCCACTTTGCGAAATGTTCCCATGTCCACGCAGTGGAAGAACCGGGCTTGTTCCCGTTTTTTGTCGCTACAAATAATATACGCTCTGTCTTGTACAGTTTCCAAAGTTATCGAAAATATCATCGATTCTTATAGAGCTCTCCATGAAACTGCGAAAACATCATGCATAAATGCCACAGTTGCACTAAGTCGGACGGGACAGCGTGTTACCCAGAATAAGAAAAATACAGCCATTATGAATGCTGAAGCCACGACAATGTGGCGACCGTGTAATGGCAGCACTGTGACTGGTTTCTGAACGCGAATTTTGGATATGTTTTAGTATCTCCTGGTCTAAGGGATAGAAGAAACTGCAACACTGAAGCGGCTAATAGTGCGGATGATACAGTCCAAACGGTTTTCATCCATTTGAAAAAAAGAAGAACGAATAAAGATTTGGTCCTTCAGACATTAAATTTGTTGCTCCAGCCTTTTACTCCTATTCAATAGGAACTGCAAAAACACACAAGCAGTTGGTCTTTCCCACATTAAATGTGTTCCTACAGCCGTTTACTCCTATTCAATAGAAACAGCACGGATCAAAAGCTGCTAGCCTGCTAAGAATAATCTTTGGGCGCCACTATTATCGACAGGAAAGTAGACCGCTCACCCATGTAAAGCAACAACTCTACGAAAGATAACTTTCCGCCTGAGGGGATGATCTATGCACTGTTCTTTCTTCTCCATGGGATGCGCTATATTCACTAGAGGACTCCTGGAACTGGTTCAATCGTCTGAATGCATAGGCGAGTCAGTTATAATGGAATATTTGCGGTTATTTGGGCCTATTTATCTCTTTTTGCTTTATACGTCAGTAGCAGTCCTTTATAGGCCTTTCAATCTGGACGATGAAATTCTAACCTCGTCCTTGAACAGCACAAAAAATAAACGCAATCGAGCTATATGTGTATTCAAGCATGGCGCTCAGTCGGCATTGTAGAATTCGTGGCAGTCTTCTGAACCACTTTCACATCCGGCTGAGTATATGCGCTGTCGTTTTTGTTCTTCGCCGCAGAAAATATATGGTGCTCTATCGCCAACGAAAGGCGATTCAGAGATGGCATTTCTGGAGCGAAGAATGCCGCGGAGAGCCCCGCCCATTTAACACCGCATCAACTCTTCCCTGAGAGAGAGTATGAAACCATACTTGACACAGCAGTGACAATGATAAATAATATGCACAAAATTTGTGCGCTACGCAATGGATCTCCATGTGCGGTTTGAGAAACGTAGTAAAAATATTAGCTGGCTTTGATTTGCCAATTAATCTAATACAAGTAGGTCTTTCCTGAAGCATTAGACTGAGCCCCTCACTCATACAGTGGCGGGTTTCTTGTTAGTGAATAATATTTGTCATTTATTTATTATTCTGTGTGCTATTCTGGACTCTGTTTACAAAAGCCCGCATTGTTTTAAGCAGTTCCCTTCAAAGGTAGTGACACAGCGGAACAAATAAAATTCCTCATATGTTTTTCATGCGACTGCGAGGTAAAATCGAGGTCCTGAAGTGCACACATGGTCGGTCTAGTATCATAGTTCCTTATTTTGGTGGCAAAACGTCGTGTCCGATGGCTGTCAAGTTTATTTACGACAGCAAAGAGAATTTTTCAAAATTTGCATATTACTTCGAAGTGAATGAGGAAGGTGTCACAAGTAATGGCGCATAATTTTATTCCTTCGTCTTAAATAACCTCTTATTTTTTATTTTATGCACTATAACAAACCTTTAAGAAAGCTGAATTTAAAATTCACCCATTTTAGGAAATATATGTAGGAGTTGGCAGATGGCTCCTGAACCTATGATGAAAAACAGAGGTGCTAGCCCATATAATTTTCATTCGCTGTCATTGCTTTATGCCGGCGGTAGGATGCGTACGTTTGACGCATAAGGGTACATGGCAAGTCGGTGTTTCGCATTGTTTGTATTTTTAGAATTACGGCATGCTTAGTTAGGATATCCCCCAGGCGACTTCCACTTCGAGTATCGGCGGGGGGTGTATGCTGAAAATAATGGAGATTAATAAAAAAGGAAACCAAAACTTCACGGGATCTGCAGTACCTCATTTTGCACAACCCGCGCTCTACAAACGAAATACGACTTACATGTTACTTTGCGTATACTTCATAAAATAAGTATCGCGAAATATTTTGCTATTTGGACCTCAGCTTTTAAAGTTACTTGTATTTATAGTAGATTGCGGAGTAAAGGCAAAACAAGATCCTTGACTACCAATGCCTTTTGTTATTTTGTTTTTTAAATACACAGCGCAACAAACATAGGACAAGCGAGTAGACGGGAACTGGCTTGTCTTATGTTTGTTGCGCTGTGTATTTAAAAAAAATGATGCACCAACTAGCTTAACTCACAGTTCTTTTGCCTTTTATTAACATCATTGATGTGGGCTACTTTTATACTGCGTTTCCAAATTTCACTGTCAGCTTTTCCTAAACTGAACACGGAATATACTATCGAGTTTGGTGACAGGTACAAGTTTTACGCCGTTGCTCCAGTTGATGCTTAGACAAACATTCACATAGATTACAAGCGTGACAGCTGATTTGGTTCTGAATTGCTTTTACTGTCTGTTATGCAATAAAGCTGCAATTGCAGGCAATTTTGCCTTTCTTATGGTTCTCGAATTGTATTCAGGAGACCTTTCTTGCTTCCCTTGTAAACAAATATTTAGTTTTCAATTAAATGTATAATTAAGATTACAATCGTCCGCGTGATTTGGAGTCCATCATTCTTCTGCCCTCGTTCGTCTTCGTCCTTAGGGTTGCGGCCTTTTCTTCGCCATGGTGGCCAGACGACCCTTCTTCCCCCGGACGCGATGGAGGTTCACAACACAATGAGCTAGTATTAGTAGCAATGGCAATAAATGTCCTTCTTTTTGATATTCTCATACCCCTTCATCCTGATTATTGTAAGTTTTGTTACTTGCGAATATATGCAGGGTGTAGGGGGTATTCGTGTTTGTGAATGCATGTCCTAATTGCGATATTCGAGACACATAGGCTTAACTGGCTGAAGGGAATATTCCACGCCGTTCCATGACCAGCGACAAAGACGCATCACACCACAGATAGTCGTTTCAATCCACATTAAAACAATTGCATATTTTAAATGCGCTTTCTGCTCTTGCACATCGCTATTAGATGGCAGTTGCCTGGAATGGAAGCAACCAGAAAGAAAAAAAGTCAGAGACTTTCGCACGAGTTTCCATTTTACGGATCATCTCGCTAATGCTTTAGCTCGCTTCCGAATCTTAAAGAAGAAGGACTACACATCCAAGCACTTGACTTTTTTCGAGAATAATTTAACGTTTATCTACTTTGTGGTCTTTCGGACTCCCTGCATATCCCTGCTCCCTCCTATCCGGCATAACCAGGCCGTGCTCCCTGCATATCTATTAGTCTTTTATTCGTACCATGTATGTTTCTTGCCTTTTATTTCAGTATTTTAGCACTTGATATCTGTTTCTTGGCTTTATTTAGCAAGGGTAATATTTCCCCATTCGAATTAAGCCCTTCGTTGCCTCCTCACTTTCTCCATCAACCGGCGGATCTCGCACTCAGGTCGTAAAGACGGCGCCTCTCTGGTTCGAAGTATCGCAGAGTGCCAGAGGTACCCCTTACAGGCTTACAGAGTAAAATTACTGAGTATGGCGAATGCTAATGCGGAGTGCTAGGAAATGTATACGGCTAGTGTCCTGCGATTTCGCCTGAATTCCACTGCCGAGTTCTGAGCCCTACTCTTCTTTTGGGTTGGTTTTCGATGCTTTTCTCGACGTTTGCTTATTTTGGTGGAATTTAACAAAAAGAAAGTATAAGGAAGTTTTGAGATATCAAATCTGTTTTTGGTATATTCTGAAGTGCTCATCGACTATCGATAAAACCGCGCAGATTGCAACGTAAGCTCCTCCTGTTCTATTGGTTAGTCTTTTTTTTTTGTTGTTGTTTAGCGCGTTGTTCATTTTTGCATGAGATACCCTTGAAACACCAATTGATGTTATAGAACTGAAAAACTTGACAGTGTTTGCATTTTTATGTCCTTTGATTTTTTATTTACTAGATTTGTTCTTTGAATGCGACGTGCAATGATATCCCAACGAAATAATTTGCAAAAGCGTAAGAGTTGCAACCAAAACAAGGCCAAAAAATAGCAAAGAAACGTGCCATTCTTAGGAAAAAGAGGTTGCTCTCGGCAGTTCACCCTTTCCTCTACCTCGACAAAAAGAACGCAAAGCAGAAGTAGCAAGGCTATAGTCGGAAGCTTAGCAGTTCTTGTGAAAAACATTATCTTTATTATCTTTCCTCCTGAATACTCATACAAATATGAAACGAAGGATTCCAATTGAACGCCTCAGATAACGCTTTTGTGTGTTTTTACGCAGCTTAGCGTCGGAATTGGGCAGCACACTCTTAACATGTGAGCGCAGGCAATTCTGAAGGCTTTGATTTACTTGCGAGTAAGGTTGATTACATATATGACGCCCCAAGGCATCAGAAGAAGACTTCGTGAAAGTGAAAGATAATAAATAGGCTGCAGTTCTCTAAATCGATGTTGCTAGTCGCAAGGTAAGCTAGTCTGTCCACAATTGTCGACGATTGTTTGCGCCTGGCAGAAAGATCATCTATCCGTATTTGGTATAGTTGAGTTTCTACAAAATGTTTTATTTAGGCCCAATACATTCTGGTGCGCAGTAACTACATTATGGGCATTAGTTGTGCAGACATTCTTGATAATGCAATGGGTTATGCTGAATTCTGACGGTATACAGGTGAGACATTAGGCAACGGCCACTTTCAATTAAACTGTCCATTCTAGCTGAGTGCATCTTGCTCTGAACCATAGAGGATTTAAAAATGCGATTCCTTTACTGTCAGGTGTCCCTGCCGGAAGGCAACCGTTTAATGTTATTTAGTGCTATTAGTGGATTTTATCAAATATGGTGAACCATGTCGACTCTGCAGCTTCATAATGCGTTTTCAAGCAAAAGCGTTACTTGGCTCATGAATGGCATCCGCAGAGGTATGTCAAATTAGATATATCGATATCCAATTCAACACAAGCCCCTAACAAGCCAGGCCAGACGTAGCTTTAAAGAAAAAATCATCGCCCACTGGGAATCGAACTTCTAACCTTCTGATTATGGGTGCGACGACGACTGGTTCACTCCGTCTCCAGCTGTGTGCGTGACCTGCCGCAGCCACACGTAGAATAGAGTCTCTGGTACTCTAACGTCAAACACCGTCGCACGTCATCTGCCGGCAGCTTTGAAGACCAAGCTGCGAAACAGCTCAACGAAGCGCGCTATCGCCGCCGATGACAGCCTAGATGCTGTCACCGTATCGCTCTTAAGGGGCCCAAGTGTCTCCTAACTTACGTTTTTATTTCTTATAGTAGTTTGTCTAAAGATGCAGCGTTAAATGCCCTGTCGCAAATAAGAACAGGCGTCGCTATTGCGAGCGAAGAATGGTGGCCATGTCTCTGGTAAGTACCAGCTAGCAGCTGACATTTCCAGGCACAGATTCGTCGTAGGGATGTGCGACGTCGCGCGACCACCTGATCAAGTCGATTTTGCAGAAGCTAACAATTTTGATGTGAGAGTGAGTGAATTCGAGATATCGAAGACAATTGCCTGCCTAGTCAATCATGCTACCCGGAAGCCATGATGCCACTTTGTACGGCACGGGTAATCGGGAATTTATGCATCTATAGTCTGGTTTTATTTACATTATATGGTAATGTGCAGCTGTATTTTCAAGAGTATTTGTGGTGTGATAAAGAGGCATGCATAAGGTGGCAGGGATAAAGTGACTGGTAAAGTGCGTATACACGAAATAGACTTGTAAACACAACCGCAGAAGGGAGCCGTTAGTGCGGTTTTGACTTGTCCTTAAATGCGGTGCTTAAGCCCTCGGCCCCTTTTTGCGTCTCTTATTCACTGCCAGACATAGCAGTAATAAAACCAAACCCTATAGAACACAGCCTCAGAGAAAGTCAATTTCTTTTTCGGGCACCTGTATTTACCATGTATTTTTGGAGCGAAGCTCGACTTCTGGCATGCTATGTGTCAAAAAGCGCTTGAAAGTGATTTCTACGGCCCGGTTCCTGAGTGCACCAAGAAAATGTGACAGATACTGCTTCTTTCCGTCTTTAACACCAACAATGTGGAAGCTGGCAGAGAAAACGCTGTGCTGCACAACTGTCGTGGTGGCTTGGGCAGCGCGGCTTCTATAACCCTACCAAAATTTGCTTTCGTTCATAAACAGGAGCAGAGGACGAGTTAGCTGTCTGAGAAACAGCAGTTATGTCATTTACCTGCAGCCGGAATGTAGGTACCAGTAGCAATAAAGATTCAAAAGACATAAAACATCAGTCATACTGTCATCCCGAACTCGATTGATATGCTCCAACTTTATCCTATAGCGCAAAAGTTTGTCCAAATATTATTGCAAGGAATACAGTTTGCAATAGCCTCAGTGGTGAAGCCGTTCGATATTTTGGTTCGCTACCCTGGCGTGCATCAGCGATCAGTATTGTCATCGACATTATATAACACTGATTTCATTCCGTTATCAATATTCCTACATAAAAGTCTTGAAATAAAGGTTTTACAATACACGGATGATATCATGGTGTGGATCCCTAAAGCAGGATCTGCTCACTCAGGAGGTTGCCCTGCAATCAGCGTTGGATATGACCTCTAATAACGATTCATCAGTTGTCTCTCACTCTTCCAGGAGAAAAACCACATACTCTTCGGTGGCGAAACGCTAGGGGCGTTGTAAACTTGCCACAAGTTGAATTCGTCTCTTTCTAGCACTTTACTAGGAGAAAGTCTGTGTGTAGAAATTATGGTTTTGGCGATCCTTCAATTAGGGTCAGCGACAGCGTTACTCTCTGGGCACACTTTGGGATTGATTAGAAGAATTTCTTCTGAAACAGCCGGCGCTGGCTTGTCTGTTACACGGCAGTTGGTGAGGGCAGTTCTCAGATAGGACAGATACGCATTTCTCTATCAAGCCTAATTTCAGCACATTACGTGAGAACCATGTGATCTCCTGAATGCAATCAACCGAAGGGATATGGAGACCAATACATTCCTTCCACACATCACGCTAGTGATGGCTTTACAAGCGAATATGCAGTTCAGCACTGTCGAAGAGCTGGTGCAGCAGCGACGTGATTCTTGCAGGCATCAGACCAGTATATCACAGTCCACGCAGGCAGAGACGACTTATGTATTTACATACTCACTTACGAAGACGTCAAAGTCAGCTCTTCCTTCATGGAATTTTGTGCAGCTAAGTGAAAATAAGCCAACAGATAATCGCAGGCCAACGTATATCCATTCGGCATCCCCGCTTCTTCAAAGATTGAAAGAGCAAGAGGCTAACCTCTCTGAAAAGTCCATTGTTTTTTGCATGGATGCAAGCATCTAAGGTTGAGCAGCAAGGAGAGCAGTCTACTGTCTGTGCAGACTTGGTCTTAATCAGACCTCCACGTTTGAACTAACGAAACACCTACATCGTTTTGTTTTGCTTAAATCACTGCAGTTGAAGAGGCTCTGAACTCCGTACCCGCTCGACTATTCTCCTGCGAGCAGCTCTATTGCTTCAACCTGTGACCTGTTACCCAGGAATGTGTAAGCATATCCACATGGTCGCTGCCCGTATTATGCAATCTATACATATTCAGTATGTTACGCGGGATCTGCTGCCTTTTACGCATATGCAGATTTAGCAACCCGCCTCATAACCCCATGGTCATCATATCCTCGATTCCTTCATTTGGAGAACCGTACTCTCCTTTCAGGAAGAAAGGAACACCTCCGCTGCTGCACCCGCGCTTTTATCCCTCCGTGTGAGGTAACCCTCCCTGGCGGTCTCACCAGTGCACAGGAGGGTGAGCTTCGACGGATCAGAGTCGGCGTTGCCCTCACTCCTGCTGTCATTCGGACATAATCTCATTTCGGGAATTTATATCCCCTCCCATGATCTCCCATATGCAAATGCGAAAGCATTTAAAACCGACATTTACAGGAAAGGTAATACGCAGTGTCTACCATTCGCGGAATCCCACTATCATCCTAATGGTAGACAAGCGGAATTATGAAGAGCGTTTCACGACCCTGGGCGTATCGCAGTCGGTAAAGCGCTGGGCTGGAGATCGGAGGGATGGAGGTTCGATTGCCAGTGGAGACAAAGTTTATTATTTTATTTTTAACTCTCGCTATCGAAAGTGTTAGACCTCTGCTGACAACCTTTTGTCGACAACGATGGGGCATTAAAGGCTTTCGACTTAAATTATGGGTGGAGAAGAAGTGCATCACCAGTGAGTGAATACACTCCAGCTATCCGTCGGTAATGCATTCGTTTGATTTGGCATAAGGGGTTTATCGTTCAGAACCGACTGAGGCTATGATAGATGCCGCGGTGGAGAGCCCTGGATTTTTTGACCACCTCGGGTTCTTTAAGTTGAACTAAATCGAAAGCACACATCTGTCTTGCTTGATTCCGAAAGCAATACTACGATAGCTAAAGCGAGACTTCGGGTGGCCGCAGCTAAGTCGTGAAGAGGCATATCTACAGTCTCATCATAAAAAAGTCAGCCTGCCATGACATTTCACTTCACGTTACGCTTCTGCCATGGGCAGGAGCTGCCAACTCGGGTCGCTCGTTTCATATGTGAGGGTGATATCAGAATCAGCTTGCCACAACCGTTTCCATTCTCATTGCCCCCATGACACACAGGCACGTCCACACGGCTTGGCTGAAGCGTGACTTTATATGTGGGCTGGTAGCTTACGCTCTCGCGTCATACCCTTGAAGGATGAGCTTAAGCGTCCCCATTATGTAGCACCTTACACTGATAAGGCGTGATAGGGGAATAATGTAGCAGGCAAAAAAAAACTTCAGCCATTGCTTTCGCAATTCAAACATTGTTAAACAGAGCTAAACCACAACGAATTTTTTCGCCTTCACCAAAAAGCTAATGCCGCGGCTGGGATTCGGCCGAGCATTCTTAGGTACCGAAGTCAAGAACCCTAACCGCTGCGTTACCGTAGCGTTTCTCTTTATTCAACCTGCGCCACAGCGACTATGACGTC
This sequence comes from Amblyomma maculatum, assembly GCF_055883805.1. Lineage (NCBI taxonomy): Eukaryota > Metazoa > Arthropoda > Arachnida > Ixodida > Ixodidae > Amblyomma > Amblyomma maculatum. Next base: position 113,799,903 of record NC_139348.1, read on the forward strand.
AGCAATGGCAGAGTATGAGATTCAGCATTTCCCTAAAGTCTATTCCACAAATATTTTTTTAAATAACAATAAATTGAAATAAATTACACATCACGCACAACGCTTCAAAGAGGTATAAGTACACAGAAAAAAGGAATCAGTGGTTAGTAGCGTTTTAACGGAAGGTGTGCCGTAGTTTCAACGTAAAAAACTTATTTGCTCATTTTTATTAACATAGGGATATCAATTTTCCTATTAGTACTAATTTAAGGACATTAGAAATGTGGGCGGAATTCTATTCTGACGTATTTTGCGCACGAAAGCCGAATATTCCAAGGCGGTGATGAAAAGGATATAATATAATGCGACGCTCAAGTTTTGCAAGTTTCGAGGAGCAAGTCAAACCTGCACTGAACCGATTTCTTATAAAGGCTCACATTGTGTGAGTGTACAATTTCCGCGCACTCTTAATAATTCCACTTCTTTCAAAAACGTTCGGGATGTCCCCTCTATAGGAAGCATTCGATACGAGCGCACCGCATGTTTTAATATTTTTTAGCGTTGTAAATTTTCGCGTGTCGTATTACTTCATGCCAGCGAAAAATAACGTAAGAGCTGAAAAGGGCATCATTCAGCCACCTTTATACGTCGCGAGAAGTTTATTGGTGCAAAAACATTTACCCACTGCATTGCTTAAGGTACCTAATACCGACTGAACATACTGGCTTCAGGACTGATGCTTATAAATATAATGCCAAGTGTTTACAAGATTGCTCAGCGGAAGGCTTGCAAGGGAAAAGATAACTGTATTCAGGCACCTACATAGGCAAACTACGAAACAACACTCACATTTTTTTGGATTCGTTCTGTACTAGAATATTTTCCTTTATTTAACACTACAGCAAATCACGTTTACCTCAATAGTAATCCTCAAAATATCGTTTCCTTTGACAAGACAAACAAATGAACAGCGTAGATAAGAAATTTACAAACTTTATTTATTTGCGTTATGTACACATTTTAATGAAGGAAAAGTATAGGCCCCCATATAATCTTTGTTTCACCCGTGACGCCATATTTCTGAACAGAGATTTTTTTTGTCTTTTTCAGTATACTGCATTCTTCCCATGAGATGAGAATGAATTCTTTCCTGTATTACTCCAAAAGTCCATTTGTTTCATTTCATCCAGCAGAACCGTGTCCCCTACATGGTACAAGGCGTTCCTGAAATCCAAATATAGGCCTATGGTTACCACTTTATTTTCCACCTGTTCTAATGTAACTTCATTCTGGAACAAGATTCCACTTCGTAAGCAAATGCGTTTACTAAATCTGAATTAATTATCGGCAGTAGGCTAAAGTTTGCTTCAGAAACGTTCTATTAGTTAATAATCACGTTTTGATATCTTTTCGAGACGGCAGGAAATATTTAGGTGGAATAATATTTAATTTTATGAAAACTCAGTTCTTTCATGTTCATATGGTATCGATCCAGACGCGTGCAGGAAATAAAAAGGGAAATGAACTCCATAACGCCGACTGAAAACAAGTAAAAAAGATTTATATAGATAATCTTCTAATAACAGCGCTTCACCTCAGACGTCGAGGTTCACCTTAGGATCCAATAAAACATTCTAGGCTCATCAAATTGAAACAATGCATCACAGTGTGCGTTTCGATCGAGTAGTGTGGCAGAAATAAAATAAGAACAATCCACTATAGCCTAATCTAAAGACAGGGAGAGAAGGTTTATTAAGGAACCTTCTAATAAAATATCTTCGTTTCAGGCGACAATGAGCACCTTCGAATAAAAGAAAATATACTGAAATTATAAGCTTCAAACAATGCATCGCTGTCGAAATGTGTGTCGGAAATCCGTTGCAACACTCAAAGCGAGCCTTCTTCACGTGTCGAAATAACCTCTTTGATAGCTATGGCAAAACAGGTCGGGACGGAGCGATTATCTCCGCAAAAGGCGGCGCGAACTTGTAACCACGACAATAATGCTCGGTACAGAATGAAGTGGAAAATCCCTATTGAATGCCTGTGTTCACTTTACTGCTTTTTTTTTATACACTCAGCATCATAAATTGGGAATGCCGTTAATATCTCGGGAACAGTTTCAGGGGCGTAAAGTAGTCGACAGGAGAATGACGTGAGGCACCTAATATATAATCTCCTGGAAAGTTGACGCAAGCAGCGTGTGTTTCGCAATTATCAGAATACTTTGCTGACACAAATGTATCCTTTGTTGAAACCTCTCTTCATTCTAATCACAAACATTTGTACCATAGTGTTGCAATCCTTGCACAACATGCGGCAATGGAGAAATACCGACGGTTGTGAGCGAATTTTAGCGAGCTATACAAACAAAACTACGCGCAGCGTTAAAACCTTTTCCAGTATCGTGTATTGGTCATGAAAAGTTTTTGTTTGCTACTTTTACAAATTTTTTATATAAAAATAGACATATTACAAACCAGGCCACTTATTTTTGTGAACATCTCCTCTAGACCGCTCAAGAATACCCTTCTTAGTACGCACATTAACTGCTCCATGTCGCAGGACGTCTCCTCTCACCTGTTTGCATATGTATGCAGAAACGACACACACACACATACACACACACACGCACACACACACACACACACACACATACACACACACACACATATATATATATACATATATATATATATTGTTACGGACGACAAGGAAGAAGAATCGGGCAGTGGCGCGGGAAGGAGCGCTCGCGCTAGGCCCGCGAACATTCATTAAACGTCATCTTTCATCGTCATCGGTCATGTTCTGTTTCCTGTCTTCATCGGCTTGCCGCTTCGTAACATTTGGTTGGAGGTGCGGCGTACGGCATCCCCATCCTCGCCTTGGAGCATCGACACTATCTTCAAGCCGGGACCATCACCGAGGGCTCAGGGACATCGCCGAGCAGCTTCGCCCCAGCCCTTCAAGCCCAGACCTGAACAACTACCACCACCCAGCCCCCAGCCCGGACCTGAAGACAAGGAGAACAGACATACGAATCAGAACCGAGACGAAGGACCCGAAAGACCCGAATGACCCGAAGGAACCGATGGACACGAACTCGCAACCCCCGCCCAAGCTGCCCGACGTGACCTCGAGCCATCGGTCCCATGGACTCTGGTGACGGATGGTTGATAGCTCCAAGGGAGGCGGATCACCCACACATCAGACATCGTACCGGCAAGCCGTTCTATTCTTCCTTCTTCCTCTTCTTCTTCAAGCATCCAGACACGCCCATCATCATGCCATAACGTCGTTAACATCGCTAAACTTCCTCGTCCACGATCGGGACGATCGCTCGGTGGCCCCGGGTCATGTTACGTACGACAAGGAAGAAGAAGCGGGTAGTGGCGCAGGAAGGAGCGCTCGCGCTAGGCCCGCGAACATTCATTAAACGTCATCTTCCATCGTCATCGGTCATGTTCTGTCTTCTGTCTTCATCGGCTTGCCGCTTCGTAACAATGTATATATATATATATATATATATATATATATATATATATATATATATATATATATATATATATATATATATATATCCCCTGCTAATTCTCGTCTTAACGTCCTTGTCCTTTCTACCGATCATGTACTCTTTTCAAACAAAACAAAGCAGTATTTCAACATATCGATATTACGAAAAATTCAAAATTTTTCCGATACATTTTTCGCATCATTGGAAGTTCAATGCTTATAGCACAGTGTTCAGAATCAGCAAGCCGAAATTTCTTTTCAGTGAGAAGTCCGACTACCAGCTAGGATGGTAGAAGAGACACAAATTTGCTAAAGTTTTGTTGATAAGCGTATCAGATTCCGTCAGACATTTTGCCTATATATCCGCTTCTTGCTATCGCTAGCGCACGTTGGTATCTATCTTACTATGTGGCAGTTAAAGACAGTGATATTTTAGCTGTGCTTTTTCTTCGCGGAACAAAAAGGTATATTATTTACATAGGAATTGAGAGCTGTATTACAAAAATAATAATCGAAAGATTGCTAACGCCTTAGGTTAAATGAAGAACTGCATCATGACTGCACATATAACATTCAAATAAAGTTCTTTAAATGAAAAGCCTGCCTACCGCATTTTTCTCTAATCTTCTCTTAATTAATTACATATTCTTCAAATAGCATAAACTTTGCACACAAGGTGTTTGACTAGCGTTCCGATCACCTTTTCTCGCTGGCCCCTTGATATTTGTGCTCGGAAATACTTTGTTCTAGACCAAATTTCACTCCATGATTTTGCACTTGGATCTATTGCCAGAATAGTAATATATAGAGTAAGCCATGGAGAAGTAAATGTATAAATAAGCAATACTAAGTCCAAAGCTTTGGAAGTGCTACATTCGTTTCCTTCGCATACAGCGCCTATGTTTTCGACACATGTTTAATGGCTCTTATAGGTTCATTTCCGGTGCGAGCCTACAACACGCATGTGCCTAAGCTCATGCTTACGCTATATTTCCTGTGAATGCCTGAAACATGCTTATTTTTCCAAGTTGAAAAATTCCAACTCCTTATTTAGGACAGCCACGGCTTCTTTAGCGGACACTCGCATTCAAAACGCAGAGGAAAATTTAATAACATCCCCATCACCGCTGCGGAGATTAAGTGGTGTACTCGCGGACTGAGAAGCTATTTACGAAAGCCACAAGTTCTCGCTCCGTGTGACGGTAACGATATGAGGTAAATTAGAGACGCGATACATTCGATGATCGCTGAAAGAAAGAAACACTAAGGGTGAAACTGCACCGGTTATACACATAGGGTAAACTGTAATATATGCTGTGCCTCAAGAGCAGTCTAGCAGCTTTCGCCACGCGCATGTCGCGCTGTTAAGCGTGCCGTGCATTCAATGCGCTTATTTAATAATCATGTCACCAGCAAACACCTCAGTATAATCAAGTGATGAAGGGAAAGTTATGAAGGGGAAGGGATGAAGGAAATAGTGATGAAGGGAAATATTTTGTGATGGTTAGTGAACTCATGTTAGAGACTACCTATCGCATTGCTATTGCTCACAAGACCACAGACATGGCCCCCGTACTGGGCGTGAAGAGTGGTGGAGGGGGAGGGGTGTTCATGGTGGATCGAGTTGATTGCTCCATAGGCGGATACATATTGCGCTTCTAAACCTCTTCAATTTCGCCTAATCACATAAACAGTACAACGTGGCGACACCAGTGAAAGTCGACGAGGGCCAACCAACCAAACCATTTATTTCTTCATCCGCTTTTGATGGAGGCAAGGAACAAGGCGCCCTCGTGCTGTGCGATGTCAAAGCACGTTAAAGACCCCCAGGTGGTAGAGTTTTCCGGAGCCCTCCCCCAACAGCTCTCTCAAAGCTTGAGTCGCTTGGGACGTAAAAGCCCGCAAACTTAACCAAACCATTCTTGGGTATTGCAGACGCACCCCCCTTAATTTCTGCGCTTGCAGGATATGTGACAATTTTTATGCTTAGAATGTAATGTCAAATGGGCTAAAAGCTGCGTCTGGAAGTTTGTGGGGACGTTGTCAACCCGAGTTATTCTAGCAATCCATTTCTCTTACCAAACTGCTTGCTATAGATATGACTGAAAAATCGCAGGTAGTAGCTTGTATTCTACGCAAGCACTTTACTAAATCCAGCGAGCGGCTCACAAAGAACCACTATACGTACTTAGCCCGGGCATAAAGACAGGCAAGTGTATGCTCTGTATGTCGCCTCTCGCCTTTATCTCGGATCTCGGATGTAGCAGTTATCACGGTTGTGGAAATGTGCTTTGATAAGGGGTGTAACGTAGTTATATTGTGACAAAAGTCTGCACGCACTGTTCAAAGTATGAGCACATGAAACGTTTGTCCTTTAAAGAACGGTTACATATTGTCTTAATTCAGCATGCATGCGTGGTTCACCTGTCGTAAGCGGACGTTCTCAACTTGTCGCACATCGCAGCCTCTAAAACTGCTCCTGTGGAGAGCTGTAGCTCGAACCTTAATGCGAGGACCTTGGAGCTAGGAATCAGGCGATGTAATTGCTTTCTAAACAGTGGGTAAGTAGCACCATGAAAGCCGCAGCGCAAAACACACGGAACATGTTTATCCAGAAGATAAACACGTTTTGAGATAGCAAAGTTATTAATAATGACCAAAGCTACGTTCTCTGCGGACACCATGCAGTTAGCTGTGAGCTCTTGCCGGCACTTTGCGTGGAATGATAAGCAGCCGGATTCCCTGTGCGCACCAGTCTGAATTAATTAAACTGAGTAAAGCGAAGCTCTGTGCGATATCTTCGTTTGTCTCACTACCACTATAATTAATCAAAAGTCGTGCGCTTCTACGTAGACTCTTTTGGCTGTGACATCCCTCGCGCTGGATGGCTTTTTCGTTTTGACCGCAAAACACACTGGTCAGCTCCAAAATAACCACATTCTGGTAGCAGGCATTCGTAAACACTGCATCGTTATGAGCACCGGTAACGCAACCAATGGCTGGAAATTACGGTTCTGAGCGGAAACTGTCGACAGTCGATGTGTGTTAATCTTGCAGTCTGAAAATGAAGCCTGCTAGCTGTGCGGCGGCAAGCACTAATTTGCCCTGCGCAGCTTCTAAAACATCGGAAGCGAACCACTCGTTACTATTCCGATTAACGTATTTGACACCAACATTTCAAATCCTTGAGAAAACTCATCAGCCCGATGTTCGAAAAGGAAGCAGGTACACTGTGTTTAGGAACTGTATTCAGTTTGATGCAACACACGATAAAGGGTGAATGGAATGTAATTACGCTGTTTGCTTTTCATTTTGTCATTGTATCCTGCAAGAGCCCCGAAGGGGGCCTGAAGTGAATTCACTTAAGGAAATAAACCATATTGACCAATCTAACCAGCCCCGCCGGGGTTGTGCAGGGGTAAGACGCCTGACCACTGTCCCGGAGTTCCCGGGTTCGAACCCGACCACGGCGGCTGCGTTTCGATGGAGGCGAAACGAAGTGGCGTCCGTGTGCTGTGCGATGTCAGCGCTCGTTAAAAATCCCCAGGTGGTCGAAATTACTCCGTAGCCCTCCACTGCGGCTCCCCCTTCTCTCTTGCCATTGTCCCTCCCGCCTTCTTCCCTTCCCTTACGGCCGGTTCAGGTGTCCACAGAGCATGTGTGACAGATACTGCGCCTTTCCCTTCCCGTGAACCAATTTTTAATCTAACTATTAACGCATAAGCGTAATAATATTCCAGAAAGTGACGCTATATGATTTGGCTCATTATAAATGCGGCGAGCAGTCACCCTGCCGCAGCGTCAAAAGTGTGGGAAGTGGGAGCAGTGTGGGAACTGAAGAAACATACCCTTCGGGAATCGATGTTATTATACGCTAGCTTTTCTATCATAACTACAGGCTGCTTGGATGTCATTTCAGTGCAGATTTCGTTGCCACACCGGAACTTGCAAATAATTTTCATCTGTTATTTATATTATTTTTGAAGCAGCGGGGGACAGTGCGAAATAGATTGGAAGAAACAATCAAGTCCTGAAGTAGCAAATTTTTTTTAGAACCATGACAAATATGAATTGTACGGATTTGTCTTGCAAAATGACAATCAAAGAAATTAGCAATGTTTCAGGACAGACTCCGAGTTAATTAGCCATCTTCTGTAATATTGTACAGACAGCGTGCAGCGCTAGAGAATTTTCAAATAAATATGGTCTGCAAGATTAATATCAAAAACGCAATTAGCGACAAGGCAAAAGTCACAATGCCACCACAGTGATAAATACTCAAAGAACGAAAAGCTCAATTTAAATTAAAGATGGCTTGAACGGACAACGATGAATGTGAATGTTTTGAGCTCTAGACCTTTACTACGTACTTTCAAGTTCCTCACATTCGGGCGTTAGGAAAACTTTCAATCCCTGGGTTTACTTCGTTATCACTGGAACCTCACCACATGCCCCTTTCGTGCAAATGGCAAATTTGATTTAAAGGAATTTATATTACATTCCTGAGTACTTTGATTATATTACGTAAATACAATAAATTACTACTTACTGCTCCCGAAATAACAACATTAAATTACGAGGTCTTTGCTGAGTAATGTAATTATTGAGAATTACGCTTTAGCTTTCATACAAGGACTCAGTAAACCTAGTAAAAAAAAACAAAAACATTAACCTCTGTACAGATGCTTCGTACACTTTCCTTCGATGTTCCACCAGGTCCCATCCCAGACAACTATTCTGTCCATTTTTCCTCAGTACGCGCTATTGCAAAGATAAGGCAGCTGCAAACAAACAACAAAATTGCCGCTACCATCCGATAGACGTTGAAGTGCAAGCGCTTTAGAGAACTCTTGGATTTGACCACTCCCTAATCTATCGGAGATATACGCCCAACGTAACATCATTTGGCTTAGATCTTGTTGAGTCAAATCTTTTGGCTCGCCCCACACGTGCCTGCGGCCAGTAGATTCGAAGATATGTACTCTCCCCACCCCCTTCCAAAGAGAATTGTGACCATTTCGAATACCTAGAGTCGCTGGTGTGACTATCGCAGTATTCTGAGAGTAGATTTATACTAGCAGTCTTACACGTACAATCCCAACTAATCGTCAGACACCACTCCGGCCTCCCTACCCCCCGTACCACCCATAGGACCACAATTTCAGCCCACTGACGTACACAAGTGGTACCGAATGTGGACGTTGTCGGGAATGAGTATATATAGCGGTGCCGATAATAAGTATATTATCGCCAGTGAATCCGCCACCGCTTCGATGGTGGACAATGGCTGTTTCGACGTGCGTCTTTCTCTCTCTCTCTTTCGTCTTTCTTCCCTATTTTCCTATTTGTCCGCACGAGACAGTGGAGGTGGCTCAGCTACAAAGCCAGCAGCAGGCCCATGCATTATCATTTCCTTCTTCGTACAGTCACAACAACAGTATATTATTATCTTAGTAACGGTCCATAATTTGCCCCCTTGTTTGGGTGAGAGGGGCGAGGCATGGCTTTAATGTTGGCTTAGGGTGGCATCGAGTGACCTGAAGTGGACCTTATGGTTGCCGTGAAATTGTGTTATGGTGAACATTACTTCACACTTATAGAAAAGCGTAGATTGAGCTCTTTTGATCAGCGATTTACAGCGATATGCTGAGAGAATTATTCATAATAAATACCACCTCAACAATTCTTCAACAAAACTTGGTCGAGTGATTATGGCCATTTAACAGATGCCCAGTTGAAGCTGTGCTAAGATCCTAGGAGGAGAGGTTTCCGATAGTTACAAAAAACGTTCCCTTATTTTCCTGCTTTTCCTTTATCCTCCCGAGTGTCGACATTGGGAGGCTGAACATAATGCCATTAGTGCGCTAAGTGAAACGGGCAATCGCATCCGCCAAATAAGAAAAGCATCAAACCTCGAGCATACTCGCTGCCTAATGACAGTAGGTGTCCCATCCATTAAAATCTGGAAAAGAACCTGCGAAACACCGTGAACATGCGTTTCCTAAGGCAAGTGCACGCAACCACATTTACGCCCTCCAATTCTTTTAGAGCTTACAGCTTAAGTGAGGTTTCTCCTAGGCCACTTCTCTTTGGACCTTTTTGCATCCCCCAGCGTTCTAAATATCTCGCTGTGATTGGAAAGGTGTTATTCCTTTTTGTAGAAGCTAAACTAACTAACGCGGTGTAGAAGCTAAAGTAACTAAAGACTAAGTCATTAGGATACAAAACTTTTCATAGCATTACAAGTTTCTCGAATTCGTGGCGCCTACGCTTGTTCGTGCTGAAGTCAACTTTTATTACCCATTTATGCATACATTTTTCGTCTTCGTCGAGATATTACCTAAGGAAAAAAATTGCTTGGAAGTACAATAAAACATTAACTTTTTTGTGTGAAAAGGAACTGCAGAATCAAAAACCAATCCGCAAAAATCTGGTTTCTTTTACCTTAGGTAATAAGAGCAGAACGTCTACCGATTACAAGTTCGCAAAGCGGAGTTCTCGACTCGGCGTTGTTTCCCAAGTAGCAAGGAACAGTGCAAGTAGTCAGCTTTCAAAAACCAAGACAGTCTGGTGCTATAAACGCGAGAGCTTCAAAGATACAAAGCTTCAGTTATACTTCTTTTTTTTTTGCCCCGTCCAAACGTTTGACATGGGGGAAGTCGAATACCATCCACTTCAAAGTACATCGTAAAGGCGCGCTTCAACTTTAGACGTCGTTCTTTTCAGCTTGACTCTAAGCACACAGAAAGTACCTCATTCTATGCAGAAGTAAACACACAGGTCTAAATACCTATACAAGACATGACTGCCACTTATTCCAATGCAAGACTGCACACATTGTTCGTGCAGCATCGATCGCCAGTGTTTGTTCGGGAGCTCTCGAAGACGTTTTCTGGCCTTGTGCAGAATAAAATTACTGGTAAGCTAGCAGAAGCCTCTAAGGTTAGGAAGGAGCAAAGAAACTCTGCGGCAGTGTTTGACACAACTCAGTATCAAACTTCAGTCCAAGCGCAAACTCCGAGAGGCAGAACGTGGTTCAGTATTGTGCTTCCCAGAGTTTGAATATGCTTGACGTTTTTCAGAAATAAATCTTGCGACATCATAAAGAAAAGAGTAGCAGCTTGAACAGCTGAACAAATACATACGATCAATAGGTTGAGCAGCAACCACCTAGTTATTCACGTTATTGCAGTTTTGAACTAATTATTTCTTTTTCAATAGTAAGCACTGCTAGAAAGAATCACTGAAGAATTAATGAGAGAGCAATTATCCGGTGACTAAATCAGAATATGGGGTTTCTTCGATGGCGGTTTAGTCGCTAGTGCATATTCTAAAATATGCTCCTAATATGCTCTTCTACCTCACTCAGAAGGAGTGCTAGTGAAGGAAGCGACTGGGTACTCACCCGCCCGAAGGGTACGATCTCGGGCGAGAGCGTGTTCCTCTTCGTTTTCGGATAGTCCCGCAGGGGCTGGCGTCCAGATGAGCTTTGTGGTTAGGGTCCAGCTCCTTAGTATGGCGCTGGCTTGCCGAGAGATGCGTCCAGAGCTAAAATCTAGAATGGCTGTTGAGAGTCAGATATAATTTTGATGTCGACCGAGGAAGAGGTGGTTAGAGCGATACCTGCCTCTTCAGTCGTGGTTATATATGAGCTGTAAATAGATTCTGCTGTGACAGGGCAGCCGTCGCTTCGAACAGCCACTTTCGCTGCCTGTGCGCCTGATGTATATAGCGAGGCATCAGTGTATACTACATTGGGATCCTCTCAATACAGTCTGTGCAGTGCCAAGGCCCGGACCTTCCTGCGTTATTCATCGCTCAACTTAGAGACATTCTTGAATACTATCGCTCCAATAGACATATATACGCACCTATTGACCCACCGTTATCCAACATGCAATCAACTGTCTGGCGGCAGCTACAAACGCGTACAACCCGATACCCAATATTCATGCACGGATGCTTCCCCTACCTTTTCTCCACCTCCTGCCGACTATGCAGCAAGCCGCCCGATTTCTTTGATGTACTACTCACCTGTTCCACATACCCACATCCTCCCTCCCCAGAGATGGCACTCGTTTACTGGGAACAACTCATGTCGAGCTCATTGCTACATTGCTACAAGATCAGCGACTCACGATCATCAGTTCAGCTAAGAGGCTGGCCCTCCAGGGGCTGGCATATCATATTTAAGGGCCATAGGCCATAAGGGGGGCTCTGCCCCCACCTGCATTTCTTATGGACAATAAAGTTTACACCACCGCTACCTAGTGATGGAAGTGCTGTGGCGCTGCGTTGAAACATAGACCAAATATCTTATCTCTAAAAAGGAAGGCTTTATTTGCGTTAAAGAATAGAGGCTGCTTATATTACCCAGTAATATGTATACGGGGTTTTTTATTCGTAGAAGTAATCGAAGGCTCTCTAGCCTTCTTGTTTTTGCTTTATAGACATTGATTACGACCGACTGATGTGCTATACCAGATTCTGCATGAAATCATAGGTTTGATGATGGATTCATCACAGAAGTAGTCTTAGTAGATCCCAGAACACATTATTTAGCGGGCCCGAAATTAACGCGAGGAAGCAACAATTACACTTCTATTACTCTCTTACTCTAGTTAAAGATAGAAACATATTTTCACCAATAACACATAGTAAAAAAGCCTCTTGGCTATTGTTCTCTTTGCAACAGACTCTGCCCCGCCTCCGTATACACATCTGTGGCAGAACCCTTCAGTTGTGATCTGAGGGGCGCGGGACGGAGTCTGGTTATCGCGGTCTCACCTAAGGGCGAAATGCACGGCGTCTGCAATCTATGCGATACCAGAGTAGATTAGAAGGCCACGTAGAAAAAAAAAGTCTTAGACACGAACACCACAAGGACAGTGCCGATAGCCGATATTCCTTAAGGAATGTGCATCCCCATAAAACAAAGCCGAAACGCAGTTTATTACTTTAGATTCATTCATGTTTGTGCCATGATTTGCACAATCAATGTCGAAATAAAAACTTTTGTTTTACGGTAAACTAAAACACATTCAGTCGGTAAAGAGAATGTGTACCCTGAACATAATGTTACTGTTTTATAGGACTATACAGTCGAATTGCATTTTTTTCTAGCCTCTGCGTAACAATATTGTGCTAATAATTTAAGAGAAGTGCACCGAAACCCTAAACATATCTGCTGTAGTTTAGCTTGTGGTTAAACCTGGAGTTACGCGATAGCTATCTGAATGTCTACACTTAGGTTCGGCTTGAAAGTAACGACTTGGCTTTTGCCCATAGTATACTTTACTCTATGGCTTCAGTTTTATGTATGCCATAGGGGGCACTTTTGACCACTAAAGTTCGATGAGGTGAAAGCCCCTATCCCGCGGTGTTATGAAGCCATCCACTACGGTACTTATTTCTCTTTGTTTTCCCTCCCACCTTCGCGATGACGCGATAGTGTAAGCTACCTGCCAATATATAAAGCCCCCGCTTTAACCAAGCCCTATGAGCGTGCCTGCGTGACCTAGGGATAACGTGAACGCAAGGGTCTTGGTAAGCGGATTCTGATATCACCCTCCCATATGAAAGTAGAGGCCCGAGTTGCCGCTCCTGGCTATCGTAATGTCACGAAGCCCTACGTCCAGTTAGTGCTCGGCCATGTCAGCTGCCAGCCACCGCCACCGCCTCCCACGACTTCTTCTTCTTCGGACAGACGTAGACAGGCACCGGACGCGTAATTCCGTCGCCTCACTTGTTGCCTCTCAGCTGGTTAAACTGCGATTGTTATCGAGAAGTGTCTCTGAATGCAACCTAAAGGTAACATACACTCACTAAAGGCAGGAAATGATTATGGTGAAAATAATTAAATAGTGTTACCGCTGTCAGAATGTCACCTTGTGGCTCTGTTCACGGCTGGTTTTGTGGCTATTAAGAATTAAACACATCACATGATGCAGCCTAACGGGAAATACCTCTCGGAAAGATATTGGTAGCTTATTTTAATGTTGTGCAATTAAATAAAAAATTGAGAAAAACGTTCCACATACACTATTCAAACATGTTGTATTCGCGAAGTGCTCTGGTAAGTATTGTTAATCCAATGCGCCACTGAGGCAACGAGTGCGGTAGGCTTCAAATGTGGCCTTTCTCATTTTTACAATGTTTGCGCTATCTGTCGCCAGGTGACGCTGCTCAAAGGACCCTATCGTTGAGAGAACGGAATCACGCGCACCGGACAGGCACGGCAAAATGGCGAGACTGTGACCAATGTAGCTCTCGCTACAAAAACACTTTACTTATCTCGCAATGTAACGAAAAATGAAATGGCTCTCGATCCTTGCTTCCGAAAACCTGACGTATTTTGAGATGAGGTGACTATTCTTTTCCATCACACTTCTATTTCAGAATCGCGAGATAGGCGTGCCCTACCCTTTAGCCCCTGATATTACATTGCAGCCTGACTTACTCCCTAGCCGTGCCAACATTAATGACCATTGGTATCTCAGTAGCGAGTTCCAGGCCTCGTAACTCTAGAGCGCATAAAAAGCCAGCGATAGGTGCCGGAAAGACGGCTGGCCAGACGCTGTGCAGACACCCGATCATGTAGTAAGGCGCAGCCTTGGCAGCAACTGTTCTTCAGTAAGACGTCCCTGGGTGCGTTCCAAACAGACATTTAATGTGGTAGTGACACCCGAGAGGCGGGCAGAATCGTGGGATAAAGGAAGGAGCCAACACAACACCAAAAAACAAAAGACGAGAAGGAAGAGTGGTTTTGAAAAGTGTTAACCTCTTTCTGCATGAATTTTCTTTTTTGCCCAAAAAAGTGCAGTGTGCTCCATTCATGATGAAAATTTCTATATTAACCTTTGTTGTCTGAAACACTATACGATTGCAATAATTTTTGAAGCGTTGTCGTGCATCGTATATGATACACCATGCAGTAATGGGTATTTTCGCGAAAATATATGAAATTGCTCTTAAGCGGCTCTAACTGAATTAAAAATACATCATTGATTGCCAAACGGCAACTGCATAGAAAAATAATACATCAGCGCACTGTATAGTAATTTCCAGTACAGTTTCATTGTGGCTACCACAGGGTGTAGAACGAGCACAGGAGTCAGCTTTAGTTTCTGCCATACAATACAATACAACTACTTTGATTACAAGCAATAGCTAATGAGGAAGGGGAAGTAATCTGAAATAGAAAAATATGCAAACTCACTAGTGTGCTGCGAATTTATTTCCTGCTTATAAAGTTATGAAGCACCATAAAATGACCTAAAATTACCACTTACTGCAAAAATTACCACCATCTGATACACGAGTTAATACCCCTATTCCAATGCAGCCTGAAGGATAATTGCGCAGATGATGTAATCAGAGAAACTAAGTCCCAATGATGTCCTAATAATTTTCTTGGAGTGCTGCTTTACGTCAGAAGGAAGAGAATTTTCCCTCTATCTATAAAATTTCAGCAAGAAATAAAAAAAAACCTTCTTCTTTACACACTTTAAAATAAAATAACTAAATAATTCAATATGACGATTCATTTACTGCACACACGAGTTCTAGACAGTACACGTTGTAGTATTAAATATTCAAAATGTCTTTTTTTGTTATTCAAAACAATGTAACAGAAAATACATTTATTGCATCATATACTATGATACACTATGCGGTAAGGGTTTAAGAGTACCGGACACGATTCGACTAGGAGCGCGTTATTTTTTCTCTGCACTATATTAAATGTTTTCTCCCTACAAACATTACCGCAAAATTAGGGTCCGTTGCCGCAGTTGCTCTCTGCGCTTGACTTGGCTTCGTGACTTTTGGCTGGTTTCATCCGTGTACCCTAACGAACCTCTCATTTCCACTTCAATTTCCTCCTTAGTAGCTACTGAAGGTCTCGGTATGGCTGTCATTAACCCACCGACAGTACAGACAGAAAACAATTATACAGGAGCTACCGCTCTCCTGCGGCTTATCACGCAATTTTCTTCTAATTAGCCAGCTAATTAATGTAATTATTGCGCTTGGATGGCCACCATAATTGGGAGTTTGAAGCCGGGAACAAAACGATGGCATAACAGTTCTTGAAACAAATAAAATCTCGTTTTATAAAGTCATGCAGCGCAAATTATTACGACATTATTTTTTCGTATAATATTGTTACGGGGAAAATCCGCAAGCGATAGCAATCCGTATTACAACTAGTGCTGATGGCAGCTCTGACCTGTACACCCTCAGCGTCGTAGTCTTTCGTCAGTCGGCCGCACTTCATCGTCCTCTGGAGCACGACCAGCGAATACCATAGAGAAACATATACGTAAAGAGCGGACACTTCCATAGGGCCCTGCGGCTGAGCAGCGCCAGCGCCCCGAGCGGCTGGTCAGACCGCTAATTTCGTCCTCCGAGATTTGTGGCACGTGATTTGCTCTGTTTCAGTTCCGCTTTCGATAGAATGCTTTCAATTCTGACTTACCTTCAGCAATAAAATATTCAACTACATCGTCTAGAGTTGCGCGCAAGTGCTTTAACGATGCCATGCATACGGACGTATTAAAGTTGTGGATCGCAATCTTTTTACTGGAAATACCGGCAAGGTTCACGGAGAACATAAGCGTGGCTGACTTAGTTCATGCAGGCTAGAATAATGCGATCATTGTATTTTTTTGCCGTTATTGAGCCGCTTTTTTGAGTGGCACACAAGGAGGCAATGGTTCCATACAAAAAAGTTTATTTTCTTGTTTACATATTGAATGGCACAGAAAGAATATTGAATCACACACTTTATAAAATACATCATATTACAAAGAGCAACAATATTTAAGGTATGGTGAAGGAGGCGGAAAAGTGTCACGATGAAGAAATTTCGCATACCGGCTGTGCGTCTTTCCTCTAAAACATCACCCGTGAAAATAACAGGAAAGGATTTGTGAACTGGTAGACACAAGTAAGGAGGGAAAAATGCTGGCACAGCCCGTGCGGAATTTCTATAAATCAGCCTAGATCAGTAGTCTGTTCAGAAATTTAAACACACCATACCGAATATATAATAGTAACCCAATGATATGATTATACTAAATTGCCCTCTGCCCGTATGGCAAAGGTATTACAGGGAATCCACTGTTAGCGACTAATAGCAGTAGGTGTCGTCAAAATGTAAGCCACGAACAGGCAGCAGCGCTTTTTAGACCCCAACGAGAACGCTTTAGCCATGACAAGAAATTCGGCATGTAAACATAGTGCTTACGAAGCGGCAAAAGCCCATTCATTTTGCAAACACAGCAAAGTAAACACTATTCACAAAACGATCCCAAATGCACAACACACACTTCTTGTACTGCCGAATAAAAGTTTGTGTTAAGATACATCTGAGCCATCGAAAAATTCTTTGTCTTAAAGCTGCCTTAGAAAATTACGCAGTCGAAGGAATGCACAAGTTCTTCAGAAAAACACGACCCAAAAACATACACTGACTGCACACTAAAAATGCGTCACATCTCCTATTCTATGTTACACGTGCAAAATATGTTCACGTTGCGCCACAAACGACTTCTTAGCGTTCTTAGCTCAAAAACAGCAACATTATTTCTGCAGGCAAAAGGAAACTAGTTACCGGCAAACAAGGCGACGCATTAAAAAGCACGGTGAGGTGGGCGTAACCGGCGGCACATGACCGGCTCAGCATCAACGTTTATATGGAAAGAGCAAAGAAAGCATACGCTTTGATGCAAGCCGGTGTACCTTTGATGCGGAGTGGAACCGAACATCGCTACGCCGCCTTGCGGGTGGTCAGACCCTCACTTGCTGGGCCGCGAAAAGGCTCGAGTGTCCGCTCTTTACGTATGTTTCTCTATGCGAATACCGCTTAGAAGCGTTATAATAAGTTCAAATTGAGATCTTAAACAAAAACGCAAAAAAAAAAATCTCATATATGGCTGCATAGAGTACAAACGAAGCGGTCTAGTGGTTTTTCTTTCATTTAATTTAGACATCTATGGCCAGTCACGCGTGTTCAGTTTTCCTTCTGCCGACCATCGAAGCCTCCCAAACCGTGATGCACAACTGCGGCGTGCATTATTCAGGGAATGAAGATTCTTAACATCGTTCTCGGTTTTTCGGCATTATACCTGACCTGCACGTTTATGCATCTCGTATGCCCGAACCCATCGCTGTTTTTATTTTTTCATGAAATATAGAAGCCGTGCACTACGGTGACCATGTGTACTGGACTTTGGGGATTTGGCGACTCGTTTGACATCCGCGTCTGCTATCACTGCATAAGAAGAGGCGTAGCTTCGCCGTAGACGACACCGTAGAAACGCAAGGCCTAAAGGCTTTTTCGGCTCTTGCCTCTTTTCATGCGGGCGCATAGTGCTACCCTGCAGACAAAAAAAAAAGGGAAATGTGTGACACTATCGCCGAGATCAGAGTTATTTTCGGAGCAACGTTTTGAAGCTTGACGACCCTAACAATAACTAGCATGCCTTTAGAAGGATTTTAACTCGAAAATATTAGTACCCTTGCTATGGGAAAAAAAGTGCGGGAGATTTATCTTCACTAAGTGCGGGTACAAATGAAAAAGCAGTGATAACATACGTTTGCCAAAGTTTTCTTTTATTAGCATTGTTTTATCACGTGTTGCATTATTTAGAACAGTTAACGTCTATGCCTCCTCTTAAATCCTCGTCGGCATCGTAGCTACCAGTAGACCAGCAATACAGCAGACATGAAGTGGCCGCCGCGGTCAGGACTAAAAGCGTTTTTTAAATAGAACCATATCACGTGACTTTTGCGTGGCTCTTGCAAACGCCACCGCTGAAAGGATCACGCAGATGATGAGGCTGCTTCGTCAGCA
Source organism: Amblyomma maculatum (assembly GCF_055883805.1). Lineage (NCBI taxonomy): Eukaryota > Metazoa > Arthropoda > Arachnida > Ixodida > Ixodidae > Amblyomma > Amblyomma maculatum. The sequence continues at coordinate 113,818,252 of NC_139348.1, forward strand.
GAGAGAGGTTTATCATGAGCGCAACGAAGATGAAGCGCAAAATCAGGTATGAGGCAAGAATCAAACCCCAAAATTCATATCGCTGTTTTATTGGGAGACTGCCTGATCGATGTTTTCAGAGCAGCTTTGTCAGAAGAGCTGAAGAAAATTAGGTCAACGACATCTGAAGCTCATCGGTAAATTCTGACAGCTTAGCACATGAATGAACGTAGCTTAGTACTCTGACGAGGTGACAAGCAAGGCTTTTAGCTTTGTTGGCCCTGAATGCGAAGGCCCAAGGTGGCGGGTCTTCTTGGTGAGAGGTTTTTCCAAGGTGGGTTTTGAATCTTTTCTATTGAAACTAAGTTTGCGAGTAAAAATCCCTGCGCATCACAACTTTCTTGTGGGAGCGGCCCTTCGAAGTCTCGCAGCTTCAAACTCACGAGCACGCCTGTAGCAGGCGGGAGTTCTCATGGGAAATTGGAGGCGGTAGATTGGTCCACTGCTTGCACAATGCCGCGAGAACAGGTGGCTATGAACAGTTGACAAGCGCTGCACCCTTGGGCAGTGTGAAGAGAAACAACCGGGACCCTTGCAACCACACATTTAAGACCTGCCATCACCAAAATTACTTAGCGCGCATTTCTCAGGTGGTAATTTGCATGTAACGGGGTTGGGCATATTGGGAGCGAAACAAGCATTATTGTCTCAGCCATTTCTGCAAGTAGCCAATAAGGTATTCATAAAACATGCTGTGAAAAAAAAAAACAGCCATGCTTACTTTATACATGAATTTCAATAACAAATTTGTTTCATCATCTATGACTTAGTCGCTTCTGGTCTTTGTCTCTACTGTCCTTTTATGACGTGTTTTCATCTTAATGCATCCACCTTTCGCCTAAAGAATACTATTTACCGACTATGCACCCATATCGGTGACCCAGTGGACCGATCTTCCAGTTTTGATGCTCGCCTTGATGGCATAATGGGTGCCGTTAGACTGCATGTATCAGCTTTTCTTTAAAGGGGCTTTTGTCGGTCGATGCCTAGATATGCTGCTGACAGGCATTGTTTCGAAGACAGAAAATGCTTCGAGGCGATATGCAAACGGTCGCAGGAACAAGAGCCAGCATTAGAATAGGGTTGCAGCTGTGGCAAAGCAGAAAAAGCGGAATAAGCGCTTTGAGATCGATGACGGTCGACGACAAATCACGGAACGGAGTCCTAAACAGGCCCTAAAGTGAACTGACGGATGAAGCGTGGTTCTGCCCGGTACAGCAATAAGAAGGGCATCAAAAGTACAGCATGTTGCAACCCAGCCGTCGTCTTCTGCTTTTCTTCAGCTATTCAAGCGCGTTGAAGAAAACCTTCTGCCTCTCACGTGCTCCGTTTCACTTTGCCCTCTCCAGATTTTCTTTTTTTTATACTGCACATAACAGCCTCCTTACATGTCGGTATTGACAAAAGAGTAGCGCCACTCACCTGGGCTTTCTCTATCCAAAATTCGATTTTTAAACCAAGATTTCTTTACCAAACTCGCTTATGAATACGGAACTTGGCTCTGAATAAACTTTTAGTACCAATAAGCATTTTCTCCTTTATGACTCCATTTCAAGGAAAGTTCATTATTGACGGAGCTGGTAAGTACTTGAAATAACTTCCCAATGAGACAGCAGAACGGTTGGAATTAGTGCCTTTCCTTCAGGACAATTTGTAATGATTTGTAGAAATAGAGAATCCTATTGGAAACAATAGGCAGTACAGAAGAATCCCCACATCTTCTAGATCGTGTGAAATAGAATATACCAGTGCATTTAAACTATATGTTTTCTTTTAATTTGCTGTGAGCTGAAAAGCCTGCCATTCTATAAAAATGGGTCATCTGGAGTCATACACCGCTGATTTGAGGCGTATATCCCACCCGCAGTAAAGCACAAACGGTTAGCGAGCAAGGGCTCTATTTGGCAAATTCTAGGTAGAGAGCAGTAGCGTCAAATAAACATCGTCAACATGGCGAGAAAAAAATGTGACCTCGATCACTGCATTATCTCCAAGACATTGCCATTGTACTGTGATAGCACTTCAGCCATCGACATGCACCTGTGCGTTGTGCGACGAAGACAAAGAAGAAGTACGCTGGGCTCGCCGTTGCAAGGTCCTGTCCTCACAGCTCTCCATCTGAGCGTCAATAAACGCCCTATTACAATTGGCGGAGGTGCCGGAAACGATCCCACCCAAACTGGAACTGCGAAGCCGTACACTACCCTCTACGACCGCCATGCAAGACACTTCGACGCTGCCGGCCGTTCCACCCACGATCATGTGTGCTGGCGTCGTGCGCCAGCGTGACCCTTGCCTGTTCAGCGGCACGGCCGATCAAGATGTCGACGACTGGCTGTCATCCTATGAAAGAGTAAGCAGCTACAACAAGTGGGATGACTCATACAAGCTCAGTAACGTCATATTCTATCTGACGGACGTGGCGAACCTCTGGTTTCGCAACCATGAGGCTGACCTGTCATCTTGGTCGACATTTAAAAAGAATTTCGCGGAAGTGTTCGGCCGCCCGGCAGTGCGTAAGCTTCGTGCCGAACAACGTTTACACGATCGTGTTCAGCGCGCTGATGAGACCTTTACCAGCTACATAGAAGACGTCGTTGATCTCTGCAAACGAGTCGACCCGGCCATGCCGGAAGCAAACAAAATCCGCTACATCCTCGAGGGCATTTCTGAGGACGCCTTCCAGATGCTGGTAGCGAAAGATCCCACCAGCGTTAGTGAACTCGTGAAGCTTTGCCAGAGCTACGACGAGCTCCGCAAGCGGCGCGCTTCTAGGCGCCGCTCCAGTGTGTGCGACGAAGGCGTATCCGCATTAGCCCTGGGTGGTTCGCCAACTTCTGAAGGGAGCCCGCTGAATCAAAAGATCAAAGATTTTATTCGTGAAGAGGTCGCACGTCAAATCTCACTCCTTCCCCATTTTCAAGACTCGGGCCGCCTCGTTCCTGAACTGGCTCCATCTTTGGCCCCTGCTATACGCCGTGTCGTGCAAGAACACGTCGCTGATGCCTTGCCGTCCAACCCCGTGGTGCCGCCTGTGACGGCACCTCTCACGTATGCCCAAGTAACGGCTAGGCCACCACCTTCGCGCACGTCTGGCTCCTATGTGCAGGTCCCTGCCTACCGTTCACCGCCGCATGCTGAGCCTTCGTTTCAAGCCCCACCCTCAAGGTTCCGCCCACATCCTATGAAACCTTGGCGTACTACGGACAACCTTCCGATTTGCTATGCCTGCGGTCGGCCGGGCCATGTTGCGCGCCTTTGTCGCCAGCGCCTCCAACCTTCACAGCCTGACATTCGATTTTACCCGTACGATACCGACTCACGCTCGCAAATGATTCCGCCCGGTTCTCAATTTGTCCCACAAGATCGCCAAACCTACACCACTCGTCGATCACATTCTCCTCGGCGCCGATCGCTTTCTCCAATGCTGCGACGTTCTACCAGCACCGTTGAGGGAAACTAACAGTCGCAGTTCCGGGGGCAAGAACTGCGCTTGTTTCGAATTCCTCAAGTCCTCCATGTCGTCCCGCTAATGTTATCAAAGTTTCTGTAGAAGGCGCCACAGTTCTCGCTCTCGTCGATACTGGTGCAGCCGTCTCCGTCATCAGTGAAGCGCTCTGCCGTCGAATTCGCAAAGTGACCACTCCGATTTCCGACTTTTCGCTCCGCACCGCCTCATCACAGCACATTCACCCCTCCGCATCTTGCACAGCCCGTGTGCTCATTCAAGACGTCTTGTACCCCATCGAGTTTATTGTTCTGCCGAACTGCTCGCATGATATCATCCTCGGATACGATTTTCTATCGACTCATCAAGCCGTTATTGACTGTGCTCGTGCACAAATTGCCTTCGCCCCCCTCTGTGATGCCCCCTTCTGTGATACCCCTCCCCGCACTGCAAAACTTCTCGTCGCCCATGACACCGACATTCCTCCGTTCTCTGCTGCCCTCGTACCACTGTCTTGTGAGTGGGTAACTCCTCTGACTGCGATTTTTACACCTTCCGAAGCCACCTCCCGTCATCCCTGCCTCCTTTTTCCGTTCGCAGTTCTCGAAATTCAAGACGGCAAGAGTGCACTTTATGCCTCGAACCCATTTTCTTGCCCAGCAGTCCTGCTCCGTGGCGAATGCATTGGACGTCTTGAAGAGCTTGATCCCAGTCATATCACCACTCTTGCTGACTCAACCCCCTCCTTCGACGTTAGTCTGTGCTCTTGCGATGTTGCGACCGCTTCGACGCCCTCCGACGTTTTCCAACATGCTATTGATGCTGATCTTCCACTTGCGCAACGTGATCAACTTGTCGCCCTCTTGCAGAACTTCGCTTCTTCATTCGACTTTCCTCAAACTAACTTGGGCCGCACGTCTGTCGTAGAGCACACCATCGACACCGGTAAAACTGCACCTTTGCGCCAGCGCCCCTATCGCGTGTCGGCTTCGGAGCGCCAAGTAATTGCTGATCATGTGGACGACATGCTCCGTCGGGGTGTCATTCGGCCATCCCACAGTCCCTGGGCGTCTCCAGTTGTGTTGGTACCTAAGAAAGATGGCTCCTTCCGGTTTTGTGTCGACTACCGCCGGCTCAACAAGATCACGCGCAAGGACGTCTATCCTCTGCCACGCATCGATGAGGCACTAGACTGCTTGCAGGGCGCCGAGTTTTTCTCCTCGTTGGATTTACGATCTGGCTACTGGCAGGTGCGAATGGCTGACGCTGACCGCTCTAAAACTGCCTTCATCACACCAGATGGATTATATGAATTCAACGTCATGCCCTTTGGGCTTTGCAACGCCCCGGCCACATTTGAACGCCTCATGGACACTGTGCTTCGTGGATTCAAGTGGCGAACCTGTCTTTGCTATCTCGATGATATCGTAGTCTTTTCTACCGATTTTCAATCCCACCTGCTCCGACTGAAGGACGTTCTCACTTGTCTCGCTACCGCCGGCCTCCAACTGAATCTGAAGAAGTGCCGCTTTGCTGCTCGCCGACTAACAATTCTAGGTCATGTCGTTTCTAAGGATGGCATTCTTCCCGATCCCACCAAATTTCGTGCAGTTGCCGAATTCCCACGCCCAAAATCACTGAAGCAGCTACGAAGTTTCATTGGCCTATGCTCCTACTTTCGCCGCTTCATCTTAAATTTCGCCTCTATTATTGCTCCTCTCATCCAGCTCCTCTCCGGCAGCTCCGACCTCTGCGCATGGACACCTGCTTGTGATGACGCCTTCAACACTTTACGCCGTCTTTTAGTTTCGCCTCCCATCCTCCGCCACTTCGACCCGAATGCGCCAACTGAGATTCACATGACGCTAGCGGTATTGGGATAGGCGCCGTTCTCACCCAACGCAAACCTGGTATCCGAGACTATGTGGTGGCGTACGCAAGCCGCACCTTGACCAAGGCAGAGTCCAATTATTCTGTTACGGAAAGAGAATGCTTGGCCATTCTTTGGGCCATCGGCAAATTCCGTCCGTATGTCTATGGCCTGAAAGGGGGTGTTTCTGTCCTTTAACAGGGATAATAGCCCTCTCCAAGTTGCACAAAGAACCACACAAGAGCACAGCCAGTCTAGGCCTTCCACAAGCGAGCTCGAGCAGCGCAGCGGCACTTTGTCGTCTTTATCCTCGTCTTCGTGGTATTCTCGCCTACTTCATCCTTGTCTTCGTATATCCTCGTGTAGTTCACTACAATTTCCCCCGGGGCGAGGTGGAGCCATCCTGGCGACCTATGGTGAGGGCAAGAGGAGCGGATCGTAGTACGTTTTAAGGCGGCTCACGTGCACAGTTTCGCGGCCGCGATGACGCATGTCCGAAGAGGTAGTGAGTGGCTCCACGATGTAATTCACAGGCGAGGTTTGACGGATAATGCGGTAGGGGCCGTGATACTCGGTTCGAAATTTTGATGACAGTCCCGGTGGGGTGCCGGGAACCCAAAGCCAAACGAGGGATCCTGCAGGAAAAACGTGTGGCGTCTCATCTTTGTCGTGGTGATGCTTTTGGCGGCCTTGAGATTCCGATGTAAAACACCGGGCCAACTGGCGACATTCCTCCGCATGTTTGGCAACGTCGGAATGAGAGTACACTCGGAGGAGTCAGGACGATATGGTAAAATAGTGTCCATAACGTCCATAAGTGTCCAGCCAACATAACGCGTGGTGGTCCGTGACGACGTCAAACTGGCGACCATAAAGGTAGGGTCGGAATTTCGTCAATGCCCACACAATTGCCAAACACTCCTTTTCCGTAACTGAGTAGTTGCATTCGGCTTTAGAGAGGACACGACTCGCGTACGCGACGACGTATTCGTGAAAACCGTTTTTCCGCTGTGCCAAGACAGCTCCGAGGCCAACGCCACTCGCATCAGTATGGACCTCGGTGGGTGCTGTCGGGTCGTAGTGGCGAAGGATTGGTGGCGAAGTCAAAAGACGGCGCAATGCGTTGAACGCTTCGTCGCACTCGACCGACCACGCAGTTAAGTCATTGTTTCCTCCGAGTAGTTTCGTCAGGGATGCAATTATTGAAGCAAAATTCTGCACGAAGCGCCGAAAATAGGAGCATAGACCTATGAAGCTTCGAAGTTGCTTGAGCGAAACCGGCTTAGGAAACTCCGCCACTGCGCGCAGCTTGGCCGGATCAGGGCGAACACCTTCCTTAGAGACGATGTGCCCCAAAATAGTCAACTCCCTGGCACCGAAGTGGCACTTCTTGAGATTCAGTTGCAGGCCGGCGTCTGTAAGGCAAACCAAAACTTGCCGCAAGCGCTCTAGGTGCGTAGCGAAGTCGGTGGAAAAGACAACAATGTCGTCCAAGTAGCAGAGGCAGATGTGCCACTTGAACTTCCGCAAGATGTTATCCATCATCCTTTCGAATGTGGCGGGCGCATTGCACAGACCGAAGGGCATCACATTAAATTCATAGAGGCCATCCGGCGTCACAAATGCGGTCTTCTCTCTGTCACAGGCGGCCATTGGTACTTGCCAGTAACCTGAACGTAAATCAAGAGATGAAAAGTACTCGGCACCTTGCAGGCAATCAAGAGCGTCGTCTATACGCGGAAGGGGGTAGTTGTCCTTGTGGGTAATCTTGTTGAGGCGCCGGTAGTCGATACAAAAGCGAAACGAGCCATCTTTCTTTTTCACTAGCACCACTGGTGAAGACCAGGGGCTTTGTGATGGACGGATTACACCACGTTGTAGCATGTCCTCAACTTGCTCATTGATCACGCGACGCTCTGCCGCTGACACACGATAGGGGCGCTGTCGAAAAGGCGAGTTAGAGCCGGTCTGAATGTGATGCGCGACTGTGGAAGTACGGCCGAGAGGTGTGTGGGCGGCGTCGAAGGCGAAGCGAAATGTCTGTAAAAGGGCCACAAGCTGAGTCCGGTAGGTGGAAGGAAGAGCGTCATCGATGGCGGTTCGGAAGAAGTCGTCTGGCAACGAATCAGGCGTCGGATCGGACTGCAGAGCATCAATGTAGTTGCTGCGGTAGGTCTCGGAGGCGTCCAGGTCAGAGAGAAGGTGGGCTGGTTGACTAGAACCCGGAGATTCCCCACGTAGCAGAGTAATCGGGTGCGGAGACGGATTGTAGATGAGTAGCTTCGTGAAGCCACCGTGAACATCGAGAACAGCAGATGGCAGCGGCAGGTGCTTGCGGTGGATGAAGGATGCAGACGGCGTAAATAAAACACTAACGTCTGACACAGCAGGACACAAAAGAGGCACAAGGGCACAAGCCTCTGGTGCTACGTCGACATCTTCAGCGATGGTGAGCTTTTGAGGACACACTGAACGGTTGTCGTCGGGCAGTGCGTCGCACAGTGCAGAAAATTCTACTTCAGCTCGGGCGCAATCGATCACGGCGTTATGTTTAGACAAGAAGTCCCATCCGAGGATCACGTCGTGGGAACAAGATGACAAAACGACGAACTCGACACTGTACAAAATACCTTCAATGACGACACGCGCTGTACATGCTGCTAAAGGTGCTATTCTCTCTTCACTGGCAGTGCGAAGTGACAAACCGTTAAATGACGTCGTAACTTTTCGTAATCGTCGGCAGAGTTGCTCATGAATCACTGACACTGCAGCACCCGTATCGACCAGCGCATATACGGACAGACCATCGATAGAAATCATTATAACGTTCGTGGGAGAAATATGAGGCCTTGAGCTTTTCGCAGAGTACGCAGTTCTTGCCTCAGGAACCGCGGAGCTTAGTTTCCCTCATCAGCAGGGGGTGGTCGCCGGCGCATTGGTGACAGTGACCTGCGACGGGGAGAAGGAGAACGATTGGTCGTGTACGAACGCTGTTCGGCGGCGTATGCAGGAGAAGACGGAGTGGAACGAAGCAGCGGTGGGGAGTACTCCGAAGACGCAGACTCGGGACGCGCAGCCATGCGGCGACGGCACCGACGGGCCACGTGTCCAGGGCAACCACAGTAGTAACAAATTGGGCGATTGTCAGAAGTACGCCACGGGTTGTAATAGCGCGGAGTTGCAGGATGAAGCGGAGCCGTTTGACGAAGCGGTGCATGGCGTAGGACAGGCTGCACGGGTGGTAACGGCTCAGGCGGAGGCCGCGCAGCCACTGCCGCGTAGGTCAAAGGGGCTGGGACAGACGGTTGGCTATATTGTAGTGGTGCTCCGACGTATGTCAAAGGAGCGACGGCAGGAGCTTCAGGAAGCGTAGGAAGTGCTTCTGCGACTTGTTCGCGGATGACTTGCTGCAACTTTGGCGCCAAAGAAGAGGAAGCGTCAGGACGATGAGGAACGAGGGACAGTTGACGGGCAACTTCTTCTCGAATGAACTGCTTGATTTGTTGCAGCAAGGGGGACTGTTCTGCGTCAGCTGTTAAAGCTGCAAGAGGCTCCTGGTGTGAGAACGAAGAACGAGTGATTTGACGGCGCTTGCGTAATTCCTCAAAATTTTGGCATGCATTGATGACGTCGACCACTGTTGCTGGGTTTCTGGCCAGAAGCATCTGGCACGCGTCATCGTCGATTCCTTGTAAAATATGACTAATCTTGGCCTGTTCTGTCATTGAAGCGTCCACGCGCTTGCACAGATCTACAACATCTTCAATATAACTCGTAAAATTTTCGCCGGGTAGCTGTGCACGGCGGCGCAAGCGTTGCTCAGCGCGCAGCTTGCGCACTGCAGGCCTACCGAAGATATCGGAAAAAGTAGTCTTGAAAGCAGACCACGAGGAGATATCGGCCTCGTGGTTGCGGAACCACAGGTTGGCAACGTCCGTCAGGTAGAATATCACGTTATTTAATTTGAGACCGTCGTCCCATTTGTTGTGCGTACTGACCCGCTCATATGATGACAGCCAATCTTCCACGTCATGGTCGCCGGTTCCGCTGAAGATAGGAGGATCACGCTGGCGCAAAGCTCCAGCGCAAAAGACGGCGGATGAGGGGCCGGTTGGACTGGGGTGGTAGCGTCGGTCATTGCTTGTGTCGGGAGTGTGCGGCTTCGAAGCTCCAGGACGGCAGGAAATCCGGACCTCCACCAAGTGAAAGGGGGTGTTTCTGTCCTTTAACAGGGATAATAGCCCTCTCCAAGTTGCACAAAGAACCACACAAGAGCACAGCCAGTCTAGGCCTTCCACAAGCGAGCTCGAGCAGCGCAGCGGCACTTTGTCGTCTTTATCCTCGTCTTCGTGGTATTCTCGCCTACTTCATCCTTGTCTTCGTATATCCTCGTGTAGTTCACTACAGGCCGACCATTTTATGTGGTCACTGATCATCACGCTCTGTGCTGGCTGGCGTCCCTCAAGGACGCTCTATCGCCGCAGTTATCTTCACGACGGAAGGAAGTGGCTTTTAGTCATCCCCCGTCATCTCCGCGCCGAAATTTGTGCTGCTTTCCATACTGATCCCCAGTGCGCCCACGGCGGAGTGTTGAAAACCTACACGCGCTTGCGTCTACGCTTCTTCTAGCGTGGAATGTACCGCTTTGTCCGCCATTTTGTCCGCTCCTGCCAGTCTTGCCAACGCCGAAAAACTCCTCTCAAGTCCTCTGCTTCGTTGCAGCCGTTGCCCTGTCCTGCCCGTCCGTTTGATCGTGTCGGCATAGATCTATACGGTCCCCTTCCTACAACTTCAGCTGGCAACCGCTGGATTATCGTGGCAGTGGATCATCTAACCCGCTACACTGAGACATCATCATTGCCCTCTGCTTCGGCACGCGACGTGGCTGCATTTATTCTGAAAAACCTGGTTCTTCGCCATGGTGCCCCTCGCGAACTGCTCAGTGACCGCGGACGCGTTTTCTTATCAGACGCTCTTGAGGCTCTCCTGAAAGAATGCCGCATCATACACCGCACCGCTACCTCGTACCACCCTCAGACGAATGGACTGACAGAACGTTTTAACCGCACTCTCGGTGACATGCTGGCTATGTACGTGAACACCGACCATTCCAATTGGGACCAAGTTCTACCGTTTGTTACTTACGCATATAACACCGCGACACAGGCCACTACTGGATTCTCTCCATTCTTTCTCCTTTACGGGCGCGAGCCACCCTGTACTATGGACACACTTTTTCCCTACCGCCCTGACGTTTCCGAATCTTCCCCGCTATCCGATGCCGTCACGTACGCAGAAGAATGCCGTCAGCTCGCCCGCTCTCTCACAACAGAAAATCAGTGGCAACAAAAATACCTCCGTGATACCGGCGAAGCTTCGTCATATCTCCCGGACACGCTGGTGTGGCTCTGGGTGCCCTCCACAACCCCTGGCCTTTCAAAGAAGTTTCTTGCTCGCTACCACGGGCCATATAGGGTCCTCCAGCAAACATCTGCAGTCAACTACGTAGTTGAGCCCGTCACGCCCTCTGCGGACTTGCGTCGCCGTGGTCGTGAAACAGTTCACGTGAACCGATTGAAGCCATTCTATGACCCCGCTGTGCTTTCCGCGCCATAAGTCGCCAGGATGGCTCCTTTTTTTACCCGGGGGGAAAATGTACTGTGATAGCACTTCAGCCATCGACATGCACCTGTGCGTTGTGCGACGAAGACAAAGAAGAAGTACGCTGGGCTCGCCGTTGCAAGGTCCTGTCCTCACAGCTCTCCATCTGAGCGTCAATAAACGCCCTATTACACCATCAACAACAATATTCCTATCTGGCCGGTAAGCCAGTATTAGCGGAAGTCGTGTAGCCCAGACACAGTGTTCTTATAATCAGCAGCTAAGGTGGAAGTGCATAAGAGTGATCGAAAATTTTGACGCGTGAAGCTGATGGACCCAAAGAAATTAAACAGTAAATTCGCGGAGACCTCTGAGGAAATAAAGCACCAAACAGGTTTAGTGATAGTACATTCCCTGTCGACATCTCCGAAGTAGTCTAAGTGCTTTGTGTCCGAAACGACGCAATTAAAGCGATAGCTATAATCCTCACATGGAGTGGAAAACGGGTGTTGTCCCGTCGGTGTATAGCGCTACACCGCAAAAAATTCCTGACTAGTTGAAAGCGCCATAACGTCACAACAATAGCCCCGTGAGAATTAAGAACGTCAAACAAAGCTTGCCTTGATTTCTGTGCGAGACGGAAGGGAATAAAACGTGTATGATGCAAATAAAGGTGTCTGCATCCTAAAATGATGTAACCTCTCCTAAAGAAATCTTTAGTTGCAGGTTTCACGTGGGAGTCGGACCCTGTACTCTTTCGTTGTGAGTCGGAAATGCTACCCAGGACAAACTCGTACAGCTTGACTTCGAGAGGAGGTTTAACCATAAATGGTTCTCTATCCTTTGTGAAATGTTATCTTGTTAATATATGCCAAAACGTATGTGCTTATGTAGAGGTGCCCACAGGCCGCGTTTGCTTCATGGCAGTAAGTGCGCAGACTAACTGCAGCCCTAATTGTTTATTAGTGTTCAAAAAAGCTTTATCTTTGAGTACGAACTATCTTAGCAATGAAGCACACAAAGCCAGAAGCCATACAGATGAATATGATATTTTAATACGACCCGCTGTGACGGATCAGGGCACTCGACTACTTTTAATAAGGACGCAGGATCAAATCCTGGCCGCGGCTACCGCTTTTCAAAGGATATGACAGGCAAGGCGTGCATGTACTGTGCGATATCAGTGCACGTTAAGGAACCCTAGGTAATGAAAATGTCCGGAGTAATCCGCTACAGCGTGCCTCATAGCCTTAGTAGCTTTAGGACGTTAAGCCCCTTGACCAAAACCCACCACAACAACTGTTTTACACTTTTGGCCGTGGCAGCTGCACATAAATGGAAACTGCTAGCGCGAACAGCAAAGAATGAGGAAAAGGCCTTACTTGTGACGGCCCAATTTGAAATAAGTTTGAAATATTCACCACTCCGACAATGACATCTCATGACAAGGAGCATCTTTTCAAGGACGAAGCTGCGATAGAGTTTGTTCTCGCTTTCATTTCGGTCTTGTAAAAAAAAACAAAATAAAGGAAGAACATATATTCGCTGACTACAAAGCAATCAATATGAAAGGGTATATTTCCACAAGGTAAAATAGAACTAAATGATATAGAAATCTTCAGACCTACTCTGACCACAGTCTAGTAGGTTTATGCATGAAAGGAAATTGAGACAGCAAGGAAAATACAAAATAAAATTAGCCTGATTTGAACAGCTTTCACTAGTTAAGTTTAACAATATCCGCTAGTAATTAAGAGCACTGAACAGGGGTAGACGGTGGGAGTGGCCGAGCCTCAGCTCGCAAGTCGAGCAATGTTTGGACAAGTGGATTTGGCTTCGTGTCGACCCAGGCGAAGACTGGACCACTTGTCGAAACTTAGGCTCGACTTCAGATCTGGGGCTCCCCCCTCTATTCTTGCTCAGGGCTCTTTCATACAGTGTAGTCATCACCTTCTTCTCGTTTTATCCTTGATAACTAGTACTTAACCTACTTCTTGCGCTTACTTGCTTAGATTGGCCTTATGGAAAAGTTACGAACTGCTTTCATGTAGAATTCGGAAACAAAATTTGACGACGAAGGGTGATGCAATGCTCAACAGTAATTTTGCAATGCCCTCTACAGCAGAAAAGTAGATATTATGAGAAGAGGAGAGCAGAGAGATGAGAACTACAACTTTTTTAAGAGCCGATTGAAAATTTTCATATGAGAGTCGCCCTAACAGGCGCAGCGGGGGGTACAGTTGAAATGTTTAAAGGGGCATTTATCATGAATTTTATGTGATGTAACTGATGGCATGGACGCTGGTGATGATATATTGAATTTTTGTCATTCACTGGTACCTCGAATAATGAATACCTGCTCCATGGATGTAGAAAACCACCGGCATACATATAAATTTCTCAGAGCGTAAGCACTGTTTGTTGACTGGCGTATATGTCTTCCCGTTCTGCACGAAGCAACTTCCACTCGTTCCACACGAAGTAATAATTCCATAGTAAAAATAATAATATGATATTGTCACAGAAGCCAGTGAAACTGGTTCAGCAGGTTTACTAGGACTAAGTAAAAGCACCGGCAATATCAGGCACGGAACCGACTGGCGGGCGAGCACCGAGAGCGAAGAAGACGAGCGCGTGCCAGTCTCCCGAGCTCGCCACATGGCGGCGCCAGTACGATAACATTGCGGCATTGCCCCTCCCGGTGGAAAAGGCATCGTCCCGATGCCGAGTGGCGAGGTCGAGGATAACCGTAGTCGGCGAGGATGCGCGTTCACATCAATTAGTTAAAGGAAGCAAAGAAAAAAAAACACATGTAGCTTGACCTAGCGGGAGTAGAAGGGCTTCATCCTGGCGACATGTACGACTTCCGATTGTGCTTGCCGTCGGGATGAGCGAACAGCTCCTTGCGGGGTCACTTCGTAGGTGACGTCGCTGAGTTTGTGTTGTACTTCGTAGGGGCCGAAGTAGCGGCGCAGAAGCTTCTCGGAGCGACCCCGCTGGCGAACAGGTGTCCACACCCAAACCTGATCGCCAGGGTTGTAAATTACCTCCCTGTGACGAAGGTTATACCGTCGAGCATCTTTAACTTGCTGTGTCCGGACTCTCAGTCTATCCAGCTGGCGAGCGGCCTCGGCATGCTGGACGAATTGGTCGGCACCGGCAATCGATGGGTGGGCAACATCTGGCAGTAGCATTGCATCCAGCATGGTGACAGCTTCGCGACCGTACACCAAACGAAACGGTGTAAAGCGGGTCGTTTCCTGGACGGCGGTGTTATAAGCAAATGTTGCATACGGTAGTATCTGGTCCCAGTTCTTGTGATCTTCGTTGACGTACATAGAAAGCATATCGGCGATGGTCTTATTGAGTCGCTCAGTAAGGCCATTCGTCTGAGGGTGGTAAGCTGTTGTTCTGCGATGACAAGTGCCACTGAGCCGCATCACTTCCTGGGTTAGAGCTGAAGTAAATGCCGTGCCTCTGTCAGTTAAAGCGATCGCAGGGGCACCGTGACGAAGGACCAGATTAAAGATGAAAAAGTTCGCAATATCAGTAGACGCGCCGCTGGGAAGAGCTTTCGTCTCACAATAGCGGGTTAAATAATCTGTGGCGACTATGATGTACCTTTTGCCCAATGATGACGTAGGAAATGGCCCGAGCAAGTCCATACCGACTTGGTGAAAAGGTACTCGCGGAGGAACAATAGGCTGCAGTAGGCCGGCCGGCTTGACAGGTGGTATCTTCCGACGTTGGCAATCACGGCACGTCCTAACATAGCGCTGAACCATAGCGGCAAGCTTGGGCCAGTAGTACTTTTGTCGTACTCGTGCCAAGGTGCGCGAGAAACCGAGATGTCCGGCAGAAAGCTCGTCGTGGCATGCCTGCAAAACGTCGGTACGGAGCGGCGTTGGGACAACCAGCAGATACTGAATGTCTGTGGAAGCGTAGTTTTTCTTGTAGAGGACGCCGTCACGCAAGCAGAATGACGACAGGCCACGCGTGAAAAGGCGAGGCGGCGATGAGGCGGTTCCTTCGAGGTAATCGATGAGGGGCCGCAGTTCGGTGTCGTCTCGCTGCTGTTGAGCGAGATCTGGCGTCGAGAGAGCGCCCAGGAAGACGGAGTCATCTGTTTCACTTGAAGTACACGGGATAGGGTCTCGGGATAGGCAGTCAGCGTCACTGTGTTTCTTGCCGGACTTGTACACAATAGTGACGTCGAACTCCTGTAAGCGGAGACTCCAGCGGGCTAGCCTGCCTGAAGGATCTTTAAGGTTCGCCAACCAACAGAGTGAGTGGTGGTCGCTGACCACTCTAAACGGCCGACCATACAAATACGGCCGAAATTTTGTTACCGCCCACACAACTGCAAGGCACTCCTTTTCGGTCGTAGAATAATTCGCTTCGGAACGAGACAGGGTGCGGCTGGCGTAAGCAATCACTCGCTCAACGCCTTCTTGCCACTGAACGAGAACTGCACCGAGGCCAACGTTTCTGGCGTCGGTATGCAATTCTGTGTCGGCCTCCTCGTCGAAGTGGCCAAGTACGGGCGTTGTTTGAAGGCGCTTGCGAAGCTCCTCCAAGGCCCTTTGCTGCTCGTCGGCCCAGATGAAAGGCTGATCTTCCTTTGTTAGACGAGTCAATGGTTCCGCTATTCGGGAGAAGTTGTGCACAAATCTCCGGTAATATGCACAGAGGCCCAAAAACCGACGCACGGAACTTTTATCAGTGGGGGTCGGGAAAGCAGCTACGGCAGCCGTCTTCTCTGGATCAGGGCTAATTCCCTCAGCACTCACGATGTGACCCAGGAACTTGAGCTGTTGGAATGCAAAGTGGCATTTTTCTGGTTTTAGTGAGAGTCCGGCCCCGCGGATGGCATTTAGCACGGCCGTCAATCGTTTGAGGTGCTCTTCGTAGGTAGCAGAGAAAATGACAACGTCGTCAAGGTAGACGAGGCACGTCTGCCATTTCAGGCCGGCTAGGACAGTGTCCATCATTCTTTGAAAGGTTGCGGGAGCGGAACACGAACCGAAGGGAAGCACCTTAAATTCGTACAGTCCGTCAGGAGTAATGAATGCGGTTTTCTCTCGATCGCGTTCATCGACTTCGATCTGCCAGTACCCACTGCGTAGATCGAGCGATGAAAAGTATCGGGCGTGGCGAAGTCGGTCGAACGAGTCATCGATTCGAGGCAATGGATAGACGTCCTTTTTCGTAATTTTGTTAAGCCTCCTATAGTCGACGCAGAATCTGAGTGCTCCGTCCTTTTTAGCGACCAGCACAACTGGTGAGGCCCATGGACTTGTGGAAGGCTGGATCACATCATCGCGGAGCATTTCATCAACTTGCGCCCGAATAGCCTCTCGTTCTTTCGGCGATATTCGGTAGGGGTGTTGGCGGATAGGGCGCTCGGTGGGATCAACTATAATTCGATGTTTCGTTACTGACGTCTGTTTCACTTTGGAAGTGACGGCAAAGCAGTCACGGTAAGTGTCCAGAATTGCTTGAAGGCAGCGTTTCTGGGTAAGAGATAAAGCTGGGTTCACGTCAGTTTGAACAGTATGTCCAGTGCTCTCGGGAGGGTGCTCGTTGGCCAGCGAAAGGGCGCAATGGGCGTATGGCGCACTGTCTTCGTCAAAACAAGCGATAGCTGTACCTTGTGGTAAATGGCGGCATTCGGCACTAAAGTTCGTTAAAAGTAGCTCAGTTCGTTTATTTCTCGAGGCAAAGATCCCCCGAGCGACGCAGACTTGTAGGCTCAACAATAAATCCACGTTCGTTTCCGCGAGGCCTTGCAAGGCGGGGGGGGGGGGGGGTTGTCACACTGCACTATAGCAAACAAGCTGGTGCGTGGAGGTAGAGTGACATGGTCGTCGCACACTCGGGAAATTGGCCTGTCTGTGTAGTCGTCGCTGTGCTGTGTGTACTCGTCGGAAATTGCGCGGTGAGTGGAGAAAGTCACCATGAAGTCACGGAGGTCGATGATTGCGTCGTTTTCTCTAAGAAAATCAAGGCCGAGAATCAGGTCCTTGGAGCACTCTGCTAGCACAACAAAGCAACACTAGAAAGTTACGTGGTGAATATCAACGCGAGCGGTGCACACTCCGAGCGGCGTTACCACATGCCCGCCGGCTGTCCTTATCGGGGCTCCGTGCCAAGGAGTCAGGACTTTTCGCAGAATGGTAGCAAGGCCATGACTCATAACGCAAAAATCAGCGCCGGTATCTACAAGGGCAGTCATGTTGTGGTTATCAACGACGATCGGTATCTCGGCGGAATGTAGCTCACCGTCGACAAAGTGCGGCGTGTCAGGGATCGTCGGGCTGACGGGTCGTTCGTTGCGTCGAATTACGGCGTCGAAGGTAAGCTTCTGTGATCGTCGGGAGGTCGCCGGACTCGTTGGTCGTGCGGTGCGTCGATTGGGGGAGTCGGAGGAAAGCTTCGGCGATGGTCGAAAATTGGTCGGACTGTTCGTCGGAGCGAAGGGTCGGAGGTCGGTCTGTGTGATCGAATCGGTGAGCGGAGGATGTTGGTCGTAGTGTCCATCGACGGCGGCCCTACCCCCGAGGGTCGCCGTCTTCAGTTTTCCCGGTGCAGACTTGGGGACTGCCTGAGGAAAGAACGGCGGCTGGTGGAAATCTGTCTCGGCGGTGGTGACCTGGACTGGCGTCGCTGGAGGGACGCAGGTGGGACGTGGTCGCTGAGGTATTGGTCGATGTCCCGAGGTCGTTCGCCATAGCGCGGCCTAGGGGCATCCGGGGAAAATCCGCGCAAGCCCATCCGACGGTACGGGCAGTGGCGCAGAACGTAACTGGCTTCGCCGCAGTGAAAGCACAAAGGCAGATTGTTCGGCGTGCGCCACGCGTGTGCTTTGCGAACGGGTGGTAGAGCTTCAGGCACACCAGTCGAAACTGGATATTGCGGTGGAGGACGAGCGGGAGCAGCAGGGTTGCAGGGTGCCAATGGTTCAGGCGCAGGGGTACGCAACACGTCGCTGTACGTCATGATCTGTGGCGCAGGCGGCTGGGGCGACGGTACTGATGGTACTGCTTGGCGGAGCTCTTCGAGCACAATATCCGAGATGCCCCCAACACGTGGATGTTGTTCGAGAGAGGGCAGCTTTTGCAGCTCTTCGCGCACGATGCTTCGGATAAGTTCGCGAAGGGCTTCCCTGTCGTTTCCGACCATTGGCAAGCGGAAGTCTACGGCAGCGATGTTCGCAGAGCGATCAAAATGTACAAATCGTTGATTCAAGGCACGCTCGATGCTTGTTGCTTCTTTCGTAAAATCAGCAACAGTACGTGGAGGGTCACGCACAAGGCCCACGAACAGCTGCTCCTTGACGCCTTGCATAAGGTAGCGCACCTTCTTTACCTCCGACATGGACGGATCCGCCCGGTTGAAAAGGCGAGTCATTTCTTCCACAAACATGGCGACGCTTTCATTAGGCCGCTGTGCTCGGGACTGTAAAGCGAGTTCGGCCATCTCTTTTCTTGTATCGTTGCCGAATGTTGCGAGCAGCTGCCGCCGGAAATCCTGCCAGGTGGAAATGGAAGCCTCATGGTTTTCGAACCACATCTTGGCGGCGTCTTCTAGAGCGAAATAAACATTCTGCAATTTTCGCGCCTCGTCCCACGCATTAAACACAGCAACCCGGTCGTAGCTGGTCAGCCAGTCTTCAACGTCTTCGAACTTGTCGCCATGAAACGGCGTGGGCATACGTGGAGTATGGCAGATCAGCTGCTGGGCACTCACGGGAAGCTGAGGGGTGGTCTGAACTGCCGCTGTAGTCATCGTGGTTCGCGGTGGGGAAACAAGAGGACCACACCCGGGTGCTAAGCCTCTCAAGCGACGGCTCGCCTTGTGCACAGGTGTCGTGTCCACGGTGTGTAGATGGGCGTAGGGGGCAGCCAGAGGCTCTTCGTACATGGGATCTACCCAGCACCTCCACCAAAAATGTCACAGAAGCCAGTGAAACTGGTTCAGCAGGTTTACTAGGACTAAGTAAAAGCACCGGCAAGATCAGGCACGGAACCGACTGGCGGGCGAGCACCGAGAGCGGAGAAGACGAGCGCGTGCCAGTCTCCCGAGCTCGCCACATGGCGGCGCCAGTACGGTAACATTGCGGCAATATTAATCTGAAAACCACTCCAAACTTGTACAACAGCAACTAATTTATTAACTAATTTACAGCATAATAAACATATATGGTTCAATAAATCTCTAAACATTAGAAACCAGACTGACTCGACATTACAAGTGAATGTCGCCAGAAGAATATTATTTCAGCGCAGATTGTTTTAAAAGTTTTTTCCTGTTAGCAATAAAGAAAGTAATAACATACCACTATGCGTTACGAACTCAAAAGTTTTTTTGCACTAATATGAATCAAAACTACTATCCTTCCATGGTGAAGTATTTTGTACTAACTGTTCTCTATCCGTACTCATGCAAAGCTTTGTCCTGAAAGATATCATGTGGAATGTTTTATTATCAAGATTTTTCTTTATTGTTCTTATGCTTTCTGGCAGTCTATTATTGCCAACGCTATTATCTGAACCACCTGAACCACATGCTTGCACTACTGTATATCATGTAATTGCTGAGTGTTTTAGATGTTTGTGTCCTTCCAGTAATGGTCGCGAATGAGATCGCCAGTACTTCTAAACAAAGATTTTCCAAACTAAAATACGGCAATTTTTCGAATCTACGTGTGCCATTCGTGTACCGCGACTATCGGTCTGACTTCCGCCTTGCCTAAAACAACTTCAAACATCATTGCTGCATCTCCTGTGGCTTAGCATTGCATTCGCAAAATTCAGACTTTGCTAACAGTATGGCTTATAACTCTGTATACTGTGGCTATTGGTGCGGCGAAAACTGTGTTCATATTATCTGTGCTTGGGCGATATACAGGGCGATATACACAGTCCCTATCATTCGCACTGAAACGTGTTGATTCATATATGGTAAAGGAGATATACCGCCGGCTGCATTTTTAATCTATCGTACTAGCTTGGATGTTGGGCTAGCAGAACGGAAATTGGAATAGGGAACGTGCATGCCCATCAGTCATGCTACTTGAGCCGGCGTCATTGGCTGGACTGTTCTACTTTGTGGGAAGCAACATCGTGAAACACGTTCGATAGCCAATCGTAAGAATGGTTTAATTTCATGTTCAACCTGCATTGATTTGTTATTTTAGTGCAAACGCAAAACATTTCCTGGCCTATTTTAGGACCCTGCCATGCTTGTGGTGACCATCTGCATGGAGTATGTTCCTCTCATTCATATATGCGTCCTAATATTGCCTCTTCACCGATTTTTTAATAATAATTTACCCGTTTTTTTTTCACCTGCTAGGATATTTTTCGCAAATGTGTGGTCTTGAGATGTACCGCGTGCAGTATACGTAGATGCATTGGAGGGTCAAATTCTAAAGCTAAAGCTCAGATACTTTGGTCATCTGATGAGAAGAGAGGAGTCGCTGGAGAAAGATTTGATGTTGAGAAAGGTTGAGGGTCGCCGGAGAAGGGGTAGGCAGCGAACGCGATGGTTAGATGGCATCCTCGAGGCGCTGCAGATTAAGTTATGTGATGTTAGGAAGGTAGTGAGAGACCGGAAAGCGTGGCGTGACATGGTTTATAGGGTCACGAAGAGTCGGACACGACTGAATGACTGAACTGAACTGATAAGCTAATCGGCCGCAATATCTTGGTACCCGTGTAAATCATAGCCAATATAGAGCAGCTGTTGAATCACGCTAATCAGAACAGCCTCGCAGATTACGCACACTACAACATTTACTGTCATATGCCTTCTCCTCTCCTTCGTCTTCCGCCGCGGTATCACCAGGTGGTCGATGCTCACCGGATACATTAAAAAAAGTGGCCAACTCCTCGGAAAAAAGCTCTGGAGATTGTGAGCAATGAAAGCTTATCACAGAGCAAACTTCCTTAAAGCCATTAGTCGCACGTATTAAGCTATACTTTACCGCAGGCTGGTTATCGTTCACCTTTACACCCTTCATCCCTATATCAAAGGACAGCATAAAAATGACTGTCTTTTCGCACATTAAACTCGCGCTCATCTCTTTCCTCTTTCTCGCATTCTAAATGAATAAGTATAAACTGAGCAGTACTTGATGTGATATTGTTTGCGAATGTTATACGAAGGTCGAACTCTGGCGGGCTGGTATCATTAATTCTTTGTGCTGCTTCTTAAGGGCTCGCATTCAGAAATGCGTTTTCCCAGCAAACGTGTTCTGCATCCCTGTAATGGCAAACGCTTTTATGACGGCATGTAGTTCTTGCATTGCGATGGCAAGCAGAGGGAAAGAGGGAAACGTATATTGCGCCCAGACTGCACCGGGTTTAAAGGTGACATTTTATGGGGTACAGAGCCGGAATGTAAGCAAAAGTACTTGTGCGGCCGAGAAGAGTTTTACAACCCCCAAATGACAACGAACATACCGTCTTCCCATTGAGTGCTTCTTCTTTGCTGGTATTATGTAGGGCGCTGTCTAGGGAAGCGAACTCGAGGGAAAACATTCGTGTAATGAAAAAAACAAAGCCTCTTCGGGCCGTTTGCTCCTTGCTTACCAGGATGATAAAAAGGAGCGCAACTGGAGGTAGTGGCAAACGTTGCTTTCTGTAGATCCAGCGCACGAACGATTTAGAAATAACGCTATATATGCTCATGGGACGAGTCTATAAAACGAGGCCAAGGCTAAATGGGAAGCAGTGTATTTTCGACCAGCGCTTCAGGCCAGATAGTTACATCGGTGTCATGCTGCTGTTAAGCAAAATATGCTATAAGTTCTCTCATTGATTACAACAGTTTAAGAGCCAGAAACATTTGGTTTCGAGAGCCCAGTATGTCCATTTATACTCCAGGTGCGCTTCCTAAAGGGCTCAATTACATGTCAGCTTGTGAGTAATAATATTTAGAAGCATTTTTATAGGTTGTGAACCGGACGCTGTACCCTGTTCTTTTATTGTTCACATCCTCATAATTATCTCAACTCCATGATGATACAGAGCCCTCCAACAACTACAAAAAAACTACTGCCCTTTCCATTCATCGCTGAAATTAATGCAGTTATTCTAAACAGCCGGTAACGATACACTTGAGTGAGGAATCATCGAAAGGTTTGAGGTATCAAAGTAATGTATAAATAGAATGTGAGTGGATTCGTGGACATCCATTACAAGTAGTGGAGGCTTATGTGGCTTACACTTCGGTCACAATCATTTTCGTCCATTAGTTTCATCCAATCAGGTCCCTCCAGGTGCAAATGGTAGCTTATGGGAAATGCTAAGGAAATAGGGCAGGACAGATGATAGGAAAGATGATATCTGTGTCATTGGCCGTATCTTCATTGCATTGAAAAGTAGAATAATCGGTGACGCGACGTGAATCGGTCACCGCAAGGATTTTCCTCGCACTGGCTTTCTCAGTTCAGTTCAGTCGTTCAGTCGTGTCCGACTCTTCGTGACCCTATGGACCATGTTACGCCACGCTTTCCGGTAATTGGCTTTCTAATGCTAACAAAATGTAGGTCGATGTACACTGCATCAGAAGTATGCAAGTCTCACAGTGAATGTTAGCAAAGCTGAGCTAACCGAAGTTAGGTTGGAGTATACATGGTTAATCTATACGAATTCCCCGAAGTCCGCAAGTCTATCTGTATTTCTGGACGAGTATAGGCAGTGTATTTGCATAGTGATTTTATTAAATTTCTACAGTAGGCATAATATCCAAGAGAGAACTATAATAGGTCCTTTTTATCGAATATCAAAGACCGATGCATTGACTAGTACGTTACCTGAGCATTTTTCTATGGTCCATGTAAAACCATTTTACTTTTAGGACGGCTGCTGCAATTCAAATGACTAATTTGTGTGTGGTTGGCGATTAAAGCAGTATGTGGGGAGAATACATTTAAGATTCATTTGGTTTGTTTGTGAGGTCTAACGTCCCAAAGCGGCTCAGGCAATGAGTGATGAGAGATGCCGCAATGGAGGTTTCTAGAAATTTCGACCACAGGGGGTTCTTTGACTAGCCCATACATATCACAGTACACGGGCATCCTGTTTTGCGCCTCCATCGAAAAGCTGACGCCGCGGCCGGGATTCGATCCAGCATAATTGGGCACCGTAGCCGAGCGCCCTAATCACTGCGCCACCCTAGCAGGGCATTTCATTTACAATTTCTGCAATTTAATGGTGCTTGTATAGTCACATGCACGCTAGAGGACATCTTCTGTCTGTATTCGTCGCATTGGGTGTTTCGTAGCTGGACAAGAAGCGGTGATATGGTTCGCGTTAATGAACATCCTTGTGACTAAGGTGCTGCGGTGTCAGGACCCAATTTTGGTAATATGGGCGGAAATTTCAACTGTCATCTTATTCTGTTTTCAATAATGGGCACCAAATATGTATTTGTCATACATTTTAGAGGGCATGGTGCTTTCGTGGAATTAATATGTGACTTATTGGTGACTTATTGTAGACATTCATTGACTAGAAATTCAACTTTCAGTCTGACAAGAAGTGTTACAAGAAAGACGTACACTGTAAAAAATGTGTGTGAATTTAGAGGGATCTGAAAAAAAGCTTCTGTCCCTGTACAGAAAATATCCGTTCCGCTTCACTGACTGAAACACGTTCACGAAAAAAACAAACTGCAATTTTCTATTTTTCAGCCGAAAGCTTGATTGAAGAGCAAACAGTTCGATATGTCTTTGTCGTCTGTTCTATGTTCTGCCTTAAACTGATCTTTACTTGAATAAAAGTTAAATTCCGAATACAAAGCGAAATCGTATGACAAACCCGAAAGTGCTGTCCGACGATCGACTGCGTAATAATTTCGATTCGAAAGAAGATAACTAGAGGCGCCACATTGAGGTCCGTTGTTTATTGGTTCCCTGCTACAGTGGTATTTCATGTGCATTTTTCAACTTGCTGCTTTTCGGTGGATATACAACGGATGCTGCACGACCAGCTTATGGGTTCCATCGAGTATTGCCAGCGCAGAGAGATATTCGAGATATATGGAGTCAGCCTTCGCATTCATTATTGTGTTCATTGAAGAAATTGGCGCTTAACGCAATTTTATTATTGTTACAGGCAGAAAAACATGTGAAATGAAAGAGGACCAAAAAAATAGCAGTTGCATCATTACTTTAACTGCGAAAAAAAAATCAAATAAAAAACAGGAAACGCCATGTAACAAATTTTGTTTTGTGAATTTACAAACATTTTCAATCAGCTGTAAACAGAAAAACACTGTAAATTTACAGAAACTATAAAAACACAAAAACATAGCACAACGAAAAATTACTAGCAGGACAACTGCCGGAAAATTTCTGTATTTTTCAACAAAACCTTTTTACAGTGTAGGTAGGACATCAGGCATTTTAAATTGTATCGAATTTTCTTTAGAGCTTGTCCTGTTGATCGAGTTCCATTATAGCAATTTCTGGCTACGCACTGAACTAAAGCAAGTTCTCTGGGAAAACTGTGGCAAGGGCAGTAGGCAGAAAAGAAAGTGCGTTAACGCTAAAACTTTCCCCGTGGGAAACATTTTCGCAGTTTCCTCACACCTTCAGGAAGCAACTACAACTCAAGCGATTCATTCTTGGGAACAGCATGCAGCGCCAAGTAACTTCAAAGGATATCCAGTAGAGGCATTAGTTTATTAGCTGCTATTCCCAGGTGTCATCATTTCGATGTGTTGTCACAAGCTGCTCTGTCTTGCCAAGCGAGAAACTTGTCCAAGGACCTCTCCCTAACGCCCACGACACGTGGCGACGTGGCGACACTCTTGAAAGCAAACGGTCAGGCCTCTTCCTTCCCTGAGGACGGCGGCTGATCGATCGTGTCAGCTTCTATACTAGGGTGGGGCACACGCCCAGTAGTGGATGCGAAAGTGAAACTAACTATAAAACTTGCACTGTCGTCTTGCTGCGTAACCATGACACGAAGGTATAGTGCGGCAGCACATAACTCGCTAACCGCGATCACGGCGCAGAAAGTTTTCCTGTCGGTGAAAAGCTGCCCCCAACAGCCTTGTCTCTGAAAACATTCTTATTTTGTTTTACGATCATACTGAACCCTGTCAGAATTTTCTGCAACTAGCTTCGCCTAATATGATGAGGTCTTAGCAATTCTTGTCTCTGAATGCCTGTTGTTTTTTCATTTAAGGCAAAGCAGAAAATTTCGAAAGCTTGTCTTACTGGGAGCTGGTTTCTCGTTTATCGAAAGATTTCTGCCCGGCTGCGCTTGGCAATGACACTTCAGCAAACACGATATCAGTCATTTGCGCACGACCTTTTGGAATTCATTGGTTATGTTAATGATGATTCCTGACCATTTATGGTACTATTTACCAGTTCGCCTACATTCTCCATCGTGCATTGTGCAAGCGTACAGGTTGTATGCTATTTCCTTCATCGAAGCGATCAACTGTCGCATTTTGCCCCTTCCACAGGCTCTTACTCAATCAAAGTTATCTTTGTGAAAACTACAATCTAGGGCGCACAATATTTGCAGAGCTAGCCAAGAAGGCTCAGTAACAACGTATATACGTAACTTGTCACTCGTTGCCGCACGGTTTCAAACATCTCTATTTTAAGGCGAAAGCCTTTATTGCCTCATCATTGTCGCCAGTAAGTGTCACACTTTTGCGGCGGCTCTGATTGGTTGAGATGGGAGGACGTCATGTAGGGCTCGACCAATCACAGAGCACCACCACCGTAAGCGCAAATGCGTGCCTTATATGGCCATATGCCAATCAATGATAAGTTACTAAATAATAACAAAATAATTATTTACGAATTGCTAACTACTGATACGTTAAGTATATTGTTGTAGAAGACCTTGCACAGGGCGATACGTCGTCAACAGTCAATAGAACGTTCTGCGATCAGTCGTGAGACGTGTCAGCACACGTACGAGCGTCGAAGCGAGCTTCGTTGTCGTTTTCTTTCCTGCCCGTCACGCGCGTTGAACATGCTTGTCGTCATTCTCTTCAGCAATAGGTGCTGAACATGTATTTTAATTAGTAATTAATAAATAATGATACAGTAATTGAATATTACTAATTACTGATGACTACTTACCAATTACTCATTTTAGTCTAAATAGTTATTCATGACTATTAGTGGCAGTTACGTAATTAATTGGCCAATTACTAATGCCGCGCAATCGGTAAAATCAACCACACAACAGTAAACGTAGAACTGCGAATATATAAGGAGCGCGATCTTGTCGCTGACAAGCATAAATCACTGAATAAATGCACTCGCAGAATGTGAAAGAGTAGTCGCTCGCTTTACTTGTGGCAGCATTCATCGCTAAATGCGCAATGGTCGCGTAGCAGAATGCCGCACTCAGGCTTTCGCTTTTAAACACTTTTGTAGTCAAAGCGCCCTCAAATGTTTTTCTTGTTGCTGGCGGGACCCATGAAAGCCATGACGACAATTTCTTGGAGGATTTATACCCATGTTTCCCACAATTTCCTACTGTAAATTAGATTAATGTGTGGTTAGCAAACATATCCGCTGTTCTAAAAAGCTCAAAAATATGTGGGCGTAGCTGGTATCAATGGTTTCATCCATCGCTGTCGAGAAAGATGGCAAAACGTAATTCCGTCAATGATACCACCAAACTTAGCTTTTTAGAAACTTGTGCGACCTACTGTATGCTATTCGAGTGAGGATTATTGTTTTAAAGCGACGCAAATTTGAAATCCACCATGTTGGATGTGGAAGTCAGCTGCACCATCTAGGAAACAGGTTGGGGCCTCCGTAAAAAACTGGGATGTGGCCGGCATTTGTTGCGCTTCCTATACGGGAAGTGAAAAGTCAGCCAGGGTTGTTTAGCTTGCGAATTTCGGGCATCACATATTATCTGCTCCATGCTCACAGTCTCTCACCAGAGGCCATGTTTACATATACTGATCTTCATATTTTCATCCTTAATCCTTTTTCATTATTTGCATTTATATTAAATATTGCTTCTCACGGGAACATCACCCGATTGTAGCCTCATATTTCTTAGCCGTTCTTGCGATGCGATGTGTAATCTACGCTAGGCCTCAATGATTTATTTCATGTTCTTTGCTTTGGGGTGTATGTGAGAGAGCGATCAATTTCTTTGCGATGATTGTTTTATTTCATTAATCTTTTTTCAATTAGCTAAGCCACAGTTTACTTTCACTATGATATATTACTGAGTCGTTTTCTGCTGCTAAGAGCTCATAAGCATGTTCTTTAAGCGCACGCTCTGAGGTACAAACTCTCAGCGTTTGTGATGGTGTAAGATAACTCTGAAGAAGGAGACAACTCGGCCCAAACGTTAGAATGAAGAATTATCTACCAACCGTTCGATATTCCTACAGCGGTAACTGGAAAAGCATTCTCTTGCCTGCGAGGCTGTATTGTCTGAGTTCATAAATTGAAAAGGCCAAGATATTTCTTTACTGAAGGTATATCGTGTGAGCATTAGATACAGAACTACTGCTATTCGTCCAGATATTAGCCGACGCAAACAACTGCCTTGCTAAAAAAGTAACTTCCAAAGCAGTGGAAATGCATACGCTTTTAAGCCAGTCTTTGCAAGTAAAATTAGTTTTCGATATGAAAAATAGATCCGAAATTTGTTAGTGAAAAGCTCCATAAACGGAACATGAACACAACAACTGCTTTTTTTTTTACGTCTCATCTTTGTGGCGCTGTTTCAGTGCAACGAGTTGATAGCAACTCACCCACTCCAAGCTTTACTAAGAATGGAACCGGAAGCACTTCAGGTTGAATTTTAACATAATGTAACCACTAAGACGAGATTTTGCAAGCTTCACCATTTGCCGGCATTATTCGGCTTTAGCTAGCGTGCTATAAGTAACTTTTGCGTGAAGCAACGGAGCAAGCGTACAATAAAAAAAAATGGCGCATGCGCGAGTTCAATAAAATGCTCATTTTTCATGTTGAAAAGGCTATATTTTTTTCTGTGCTCGCAACCCTAGTTCCATGGCACAGAAATCCGTTGCAGAGCCTGGTATTTCCGAAGTAATATCAGTTGTTCAGCGTTTCAGGTATCTGGCCATAGTTTCGCTCCTTGCCAAAACCGAGAAATTTCATCCTTGTCTCATTGAGTCAAAGGGCTGCGAACGAAATAGGAGTTAGCCTGTGAGCAAAAGTATGCAAAACAATGAGTAGCGCGCCTCTACACCGCACTTGGTGTATGCAAGTTGCGTAAGTATTTATGAGGGGAGAAGCAGAAAATTGGGCGAACGTTGTAGAGTGCATACAACATGTTACGAGCAGCAGCATGGAAGCATATATATATTTTGCCCAAACTGTGAAAATAAAAAAATGAATACTTCGTGTGTCTTACTTACGGAAGAAAGTTTACGTATAAAATTAACGCCGTGAAATCCTCAAAACGTCCGAAATTAATTCCCCTGTTTCGATTCTGTAGCCGCGATGTGATGTCAGGGACTGAAGTTAAGGTTTCAATAGCGGGCACTAATAAAAACATTGTGAACATTTCCAATGTTCACAATAATTCTACGTGTTTTAAAATAGTGCCAAAGAATGAAGGTTGAATGTGCTCTGAGCAATGCTTCTGCATGGTGAGTCATAAATAAAATTTTCATCTTTAGAGGAATAAAAAAAAGCGAAAATTCGAACTAGAACACAGAATTCAACAAAGCGAAAAGGCAAAAGCTATGACTTTCGATTGAAAGAAGAGGCAGGTAGCTGTAAGGAACACGTTGTAGTGTGTTTGCCAACCAATCCAAAAAAGACACGCACGCATGCACTCACGCACACACACACACACACACACACACACACACACACACACACACACACACACACACACACACACACACACACACACACACACACACACACACACACACACACACACACACACACACACACACACACACACACACACACACACACACACACACACACACACACACACACACACACACACACACACACACACACACACACACACACACACACACACACACACACACACACACACACACACACACACACACACACACACACACACACACACACACACACACACACACACACACACACACACACACACACACACACACACACACACACACACACACACACACACACACACACACACACACACACACACACACACACACACACACACACACACACACACACACACACACACACACACACACACACACACACACACACACACACACACACACACACACACACACACACACACACACACACACACACACACACACACACACACACACACACACACACACACACACACACACACACACACACACACACACACACACACACACACACACACACACACACACACACACACACACACACACACACACACACACACACACACACACACACACACACACACACACACACACACACACACACACACACACACACACACACACACACACACACACACACACACACACACACACACACACACACACACACACACACACACACACACACACACACACACACACACACACACACACACACACACACACACACACACACACACACACACACACACACACACACACACACACACACACACACACACACACACACACACACACACACACACACACACACACACACACACACACACACACACACACACACACACACACACACACACACACACACACACACACACACACACACACACACACACACACACACACACACACACACACACACACACACACACACACACACACACACACACACACACACACACACACACACACACACACACACACACACACACACACACACACACACACACACACACACACACACACACACACACACACACACACACACACACACACACACACACACACACACACACACACACACACACACACACACACACACACACACACACACACACACACACACACACACACACACACACACACACACA
The DNA here is from genome assembly GCF_055883805.1 of Amblyomma maculatum. Classification (NCBI taxonomy): domain Eukaryota; kingdom Metazoa; phylum Arthropoda; class Arachnida; order Ixodida; family Ixodidae; genus Amblyomma; species Amblyomma maculatum. Next base: position 113,848,229 of record NC_139348.1, read on the forward strand.
CACACACACACACACACACACACACACACACACACACACACACACACACACACACACACACACACACACACACACACACACACACACACACACACACACACACACACACACACACACACACACGCACACACAGGTCGCCTTAATGTTTCAGATTTTGAAACTATCAACGTATTTAGCGTGATCACCATCCATGCGTAAAATTTGCGAAACCATCCTCCATCATTTATAGTAATTATGTTATAAACATATGCGGGAAGATGCATATAAGTTCGCTTTTAGCCTGGTTTCAACAAGCCGCACAGTTTTTCTGTTTTGAGCAATGGCAAAGCCTGTTAGCTTAAGGAGAAGTCAAGAAAACTTTAACGGTTTTGAATTGACATGGAGCGATTAAATAGGCCACTTTGACGCCCCTGAATTTAATTTGGCTTCCAAAGGTGTAGTGGTAGAAAAAATTCGAAGCTTTGCTGACTCCCATTGTCCACTGCCGCGCGATACTTTTGGCTTCAAACATTTCCTGTCGTAAGTAATCTGAGTAATGGCTGAGGCTGCCTCACAGTTGTAAAAGTGGAAAGTACTAATTAAAGGTTTAAAAGGTTCAAATTCAACGTTAATGTGAAAGTAGTGCCATTTGTGGACAAAAAATGTTTGTTCACTCGACAGGCACGCTGTGACCGAATGAAAGCTCGAGCAGCAGGTAAGTAAATGCTTTCGCGCCTTTTGCGATGAACGAACATAAAGAACAAGAGAAGTTCACCTTTATGTTCAAATGTTACAGCTCGCGAGGTTCAATAAACAAATACACACAAAACTGTGCTCGAGATGCGGCATCTTATTAGTTAGCTGGGCAATATAGGGAACATATGGGATGTTTCGTTCACGTCGAAGTGCAATTCATTTGTTTACGACATGCTTTGAGCACTTTCAGTGGCCAATCCGTGATATTCACTGTTGTGAATCTAGAAACCGAGCTAAATTCAAACAAGTATATATATTTGGAAGCATGAATTTTCATTGATCCTAAGTTCAGATATGAAACTTAGTTTGGTCGGCGTTGTTGAGTAGAGCCGTGAAAACCGAAAAAAATATTAAAATTAAAAAAACATGAATATCTTCATCTTGTCTGCGACAGAGAAGAACGACTTATTTATTTATTTTGATAAATACAGCTCTCTTGAAAACAAGATCATAGCAGGTGAGTACAGCAGGTGGGGACATCCACAACGGAAAAGGATAACAGAAGAGACACTAAACCGGCAACGCTTCATCAACAAAAATCCTGCATCACACTGCGTAATTATTAAATTAGGACACCACTACGTTCTTCGTACCCAAGCTTATAACGGATAAGCATTGAGCATGAAACAAGTTCAAATCATAAAGTTGCAGAGAATTCAGACAATCATCATTTATATTAGCTGGAACTCATTTAGGAATAAGGAATGCTGAGTTACTTTTTGATCCGGAAAAAATTTCATTCAGTGATAGTTCTAGGAAATTAGAAATATTTGTAGTAGTTCCTTCTCGTTATCCCTCTACGGAAAGATGGGGTCGCTTATGTGTAACATAACCCCTAGAGTAACTGGTTATTTGTGAGGTTTCACTACTGCAATGTCTATTAATCTTCTAGAAAAATAAATTTAAGTGACAAATTCGATTCCTGACAGCACCTGAAGATAAGACACTTTTTCTGAGAAAGTTGTTAATCGAAGTACGGTTGTAAGAGTTACAAACAAGTATTACTGCATTTTTAAAAACTCTCTAACTATGATTATTGGGCTTCGTCTAGGAGGTCCACATACAACAGCGCATACTAAGATTTTCTAATAGACGACACAATCGTCAGATATAATTTACTTATACCAAAAGGTAGAGGGCAATGTTAATAATGAATGTAATAAACTAATTTTAGTCAAGAAAAGATTCTTGTGGAACCCATACTCAAGTTCCATCCATAAAAGATGCAACTTCGGTCTGCATAATGAGAGAGCGCCACCGATGCAATTACTGTTGAAGCGGAAGATACTGTTGTGCATGCGCAGAGCACAAGACAGCTCATTAGCGAATGCGCCGCATCGTCGCGCATGCGCACAATAAAACATTGGGCTCCAGCGAACGATATGGAGGGCTTCACTGTCAGCGTTTCACTGGTTTCACTACGAGGAACCCTTCAAACTTTAAGGTACGTAGCTCACGCTGCAAATAGCTCTAACCAACAGGTCAGTGCTTCAGCCAAAATGGGTATGCTGGGAAAGGTTTGTTGCAACCACACATATTTAGAGCGGGTGACTGGGCTTGCGTAGTCGACAATTGCCATTTCGTTGAGGACACTGACTTCAGGCCTTGGTTTATCGCGCTCGTCTACCTGACACCGCCGTTTGTAACGCCTGTTGTTGATTTGAATTTGGATAGTTTTAAGAAGCAGAGACCCCTTAATGTTTTACCTTTTTTCATTAACCTCACCACATTGCTTGTCCCGACCAAAAGTGTCTACTTCTCGTGCAGCTTTGCTGCCATCAGTTTCCTCAAGCTAGTTATGGTTTAGCACATTTAGCTCTCTACTTCGCTGCCTATGTCTAAGGTCTACACCGCTCCGACGGTAGCACAGTAGTTAGGGCGCCCGACAATTAGGCCCCATTATGCAGGATTGAGTCCCGCGCGCAGCGGCCGCGATGCCAGTGCATGTTAAAGAACTCCATTGGTCGAAATTTGCTGAGGCATCAACTACGACGTCCCTCATAGCCTGAGTCGCTTTGGGTCGTTAATCTTCATTAAAAAAAAGAAACGTCTCCTTTGGGCACGGTCTTCTTTTTCCTTGATCCAGTCGCTGCAGCCTTCATCATCCATGGCTCCCTCATAAAGGTCAGACTGGTTGTACCTGAAGGAATAAATCACAGCAGTTTAACATTTCTTGCTGCTGTTGTCTGAATGCATGTAACCACAAAAAGACTAGCCGCACACAGAGAATAGCGACTGAGAACGACCTGGAGAATGGTACTGAAATCTCTTCGGAGAAAACTGTCAGACCATAACAGGCGCATATCAAGGCGGGGGTACTTTGAGAAAACATTTACCGGGACGCGTTACGGTACACATGGCCAAAATGCGGCGACGAATGCTGTGTGGAAGAAACAATAACTCGCTTTTTCGCGATGGCGAGACCCTCGTCAACGCGGCGTGTCGACGTGACCTACTTCGATGCCCGCGTTTCTCTGAAGCGCAATTTCCGGTATATGGGCGCCATAAGCAAGATGCGTGGAAGTGTGGGTCAAACCCATGCGGGCCCATAGCGTGCCCGGAATAAGCGCTCTCGTGATGTAGGCTCAACTGTTCAAGACAAGCATCTGAAATGAAGGAAATGCCTGGAGACGTGGTAATCTGAACCTTCTCCTTGATATATGTGATTGTTTATCCGAAACGTTGTTTAGGTTGATTTACAAGCTATTTAGGTATAGTAACCAGGAAGAGATAGAACATACACTCCGTTTTAAGTACCGTTTAAGCGAGTTTGAGTGGCAGCCGTGCTTTCTGTCCTCCATTGAAATCTGCTCTCTTCTAGAACCACTTCGTGCAGTATCAGGAAATTAGCTTATTGATAGGTTTTACTTGCAAAAAAAATTTATCGTGCGGTCATGATGCCCAATTCTATTGTGACCTGAACAAGCCAGCATGTATGAGTGCACACGCCGTTTTTGGCCCTGTTGCCACCTCGTGTCATCGGATGGCAATATCCCCTTTCATCAATATACTTCATTGCCACAATTTGTAGAGCTCATAAGCATCCACTCAGAACTCCAGCACAATAGAATTTGTTGCGTTACATGTGCACCATAGTCATGAAGGATACAAAGCAAAGTGTATCATATATGATACGGTAAATTACCTTTGTGGTAAATTGATTTGAACAGCAAGAAAATAATTTTGATGATTTAGTACCACAGTGTGTACTGTCTGGAATTCCTGCGCACAGTAACTGAATCTCCAGACTTAATTATGTAGTTATTTTATTTCCAAGTTTCCAACAAGTTGGCATTTTTATTGCTTGCACAGATTGACAGGCAGAGGGAACATTGTTTGCATTCTGAATAGAAACAGCGTAGAAAGAAATTTATTAGGATATCACTAGGATTTATTTTGTCTGGTAACAGCATCATCTGCGCAGTAATCCTTTAGACTACATTGTAAGAAGGCTATTTACTCCTGTATCAGTTATGATACACCATGCAGTCATGCAGTTAGGGGTCATTTTTGTCACTTTATGGTGTTTCATAATTTCATAGGCAAAAAATAATATTACTGCACTCGAATAATTTTACATACTTTTTCGAGTTCAGATTACTTCCCCTTCTTATTAGACACTGATTCTAGTCAAAGTAGGGGTATTACAGTGTATAACAGACACGAAAGTTAGGTCCTGTGCTCATTGGACATCCTGTGGTAGTCACAGTGAAAATGCACTAGAGATCTCTATATAGCGCACTGACTGTCAAAGAAAAGGACCACATTCTTTAGTTAGTAGAAGGAAGGAAAACGTCGCGAAGGTCTTTCGTTGAGAACGCTTTGCAGGAAATACCACAGTTGTAGATGGGCGCATTGTGCTACAGTCATAATTTATTTAGATGCTGTCTGTTTGGAACTATAAAAAAATATTTTTCCATGAAGTTGCGTTTGTTGATCAGTTATGTAAATCTCGTTCAGTTAGAGCTGCTTCTGAAACATTTTATATTTTCGCAAACTACCCTTAACAGCATGGTGTATCATATATGATACATGAGAATATTTCGAAAAATTATTGCAACTGCATCGTCTTTCTCAAAACCAAGGTTGATATACGCATTTACATCTTGAATGAAGCACACTGTAATTTTTAGGCAGAAAAAGAAACTTCATGCAGTAAGGGATTACGGCAGCCCCTAAGATTATCCCGACCCCTTTCAGTTCTGGAAACATTGTATTGTGCTAAGGTTCACTGGCTGACGCTGTAGAAAAAACGCGGTATAGTCAATCAGTTTATAGCATATCATAATGAGATGATAAAGGGCAACTGTGCTAAAGTTAAAGAAGCTACAAATAGGTCATTTGAATGCCCTTGAAAGTAGGTAAGTAGGTTGGCCTGCCAGGAGTAGGCCCCATCACAATGGTAAAGCAAAGCATAAAGACTGAGCGATCACAGCGCCGGTTTTATGCACAAAAATCAGGCCCGGCGAGAGCCTGGTGCAGCAATTATCCGGAATAATAAACTACTTTTTTTTCTGCTGGCTCCCATGGCAGTGACGCGAAGACAGGCGTGTTATTTGATTTGCATGTGCGAAGCAGGGCGCTCCATTGACGGCTGCTGATCTAGCGGGCAAAATGACATCGAGTGCGCCTTCACGTCCCTAATGTAATACCTATGAATATAGCTCGAGCTCACTGCCTGTGCGGTTTATTTTCGCCTGGGTTGTGCCTGGACAAACGCAAGACAAGTTATTACTTTCCAGCCATAACAACCATGTGCAGTTAACATGCAACAGTGAAGGTCGACAGAGAGATATTCGGCCCCTCTTATTTCTTTTGCACGTTCACTAGCCGACAGCAATTCTGGTTGATTTAAGTGTTAAAATGTCACATTACAAATTCTTTCTAGCAGCATTCTCTTATAGCTTGGTACAGCTCGAGAGGAAAAGTAAAACTACTTTCTCGGTTCCATTGTACCTGCCACCGGTACCGACTTGGTATAGCACCGTGTTGTCAACTGTATGTACCAAAATGTCTTCTTAAATATAAATATGTAATAGGAAGAAGGTATAGATGTGCTAGCCCTATGGAGTAAATGTCTATAGCTGTGGCTTCAGTTGGCCGAAAGTGAACTGTACCCATATTTCTACATATACCATGAATTGCTGTGAATTCTCAAAATTCTGGCTGCACACTTAGCATACATTAAACTGAACGTCAAACAGACATCGCTTATTTATCCGTTTCCTAATGTAGCATATTACGTTGAACAGGTCTGTGCTGAAGAATTGCTCCTTAATGAGAGAAGTGAAAACAAATTATTGACGTGTACACATTAACAGCAAAACCTTATAGCTTTGGTCACTGGTATATAATTGTAGAGATTTTTAATCTTGAAAATTTCAACCAGCATGGAAAAAGGCTAACGATGAAGAACTACTAAAGCAATAGATATAACTTTAGCGTTATTTGAGGCAATTTTTTGGTCTCCCTTTGTCATCTTGATTCCTTCATACAGCGTTAAATTTGATATGCAAACGAATGTATATATCGTATATCAGCATTGTATTGAGAGGTTTGGCCCTCAATTTGGAGCTCACAATCTAGAGGAAACGTGAGTATGCTCATGTCGTCTTCGATCGTACATTTAGAGCCGCCGGCCGCAAGAACATGTTATGGTTTTGTTTTGAGCGTGGTGTACAATTTACATGAGCTCGTGTGTATTGTTGTATCCTTTTCGATTTGCTAAAAGCAAAACCTAACCATACCATCTAATCTAAACGCAATCTGCGAGTCAACGCGCACAAATCAGGTTGGTTCAGAGGCCCCGCGGTAATCTCGTGGCCTTTCTCCAGGATAATATCTAGAGAGCTAAGAGAGGCGGCCACAGCACGGCACCACCCTATGAAAGTAGGAATAAAACCTTGGTTAATATTTTTTGTGACATGACTCGCTTTCTCGTCGAGTGGGCTAGCTCTAAAGACACCTCTGAATACTCTAAAATTCTTACATAGAGCCATCATCCTCCGTATAAGTGTTACCTTGGTTGTTTAATTTCGAGCAATACATGGCTCAGAGAGTGATGGTGTACCAAGTGATATCAGCAATTTTTATACGGGAGCATGTGCGTAAGCAAACATCGAAAAATTAGTGGGACGCTGAAGCTTCGTCTTTAGACGTAAAGAGCATTTAGCATAGGTTTTCATTATGCGTAAATAGGTCTTAGTCCTTTCTTTAGGTTGGCTTTGGTTCAAAGAAAAGCTCAGTCTTATTTTTTTGCAGATACCTGCACTTGTTAGAGGAACTTGTGTCGTTGGTTAAAGCATCTATCAGAAAAAAAAAGAATCCAATTTGGCTGAATGATTGATATTAAATGGGAATCCCTATGGCATGACACCTAAGACGCTGCGCAATGTACGGTTTCGTGACAATTTAAATAAAAGAACACATTCTCATTTTTTCCGACACAGTTTTCCTCAAATTGGGTTACGGCAGCGGTGTCGACGAAGGCGATGGCTTTTCGTCAGAAGGAGCTCTGTGCACTCCGCGTAATATAGACAAAAAATGGGTAACCTTGGAGTAGCTTTGGTTCCTGCAGTACTTCGTTTCCATCTGTTGTGATGTGCAGTTTAATATCTACTCTAAACCATATCAAATAGATTAGTGAAAGCGAAGCTGTCGGAGGGTGAAGGAAGTAAGCGTTTTTTACTTTATTCTGAGTCTGAACTGGCTATCAAACAGAGCTCTAAATAGGCGTACGGAGCTGGTGCTTTTAAAATGCGGACTTATCGAACAACATTCTCACTTTTTTTGGCAAGTGCGCAAGTCTCGCGGCGATATGGTTGCCTTCATGTCTCTCCTGATCATCACTCACCCAAATTAGAAGGCGGTCGCCAAAGCTATCTCTCGCTCATGCCTGTCCAAGGGAGTTATTCACCGATAGAAGCCGATACTGTATAGCCATGTAACTTGTGCGCTGAGAGATAAAATATGTCCTCTTAATGTCCCTCTTGTGTGATGGAAGCAACGAGGCGCTTTCTACTGCCATCCTTCTCAAGTAGAAATGCCGTCAATTGGCAGCATTTCCCGCGAAATTCATATTGGAGACGTTGCGACACATGGGAAGATCGCCGGCGTATTCTGAGCGGTTTTGTGTACGTGCTGTTGTCTATACTACCAGTTATCAGTAAGCATGTGCCAGCTTGGACATGTCAGGATGGAGCGTGTGTGAATGCGATCCGTCGAATGGGAGCGATGTTTCAAAACATAAAACTTTATCAAATAGGTATAACGGGCGTTGCACACAGCAGCTGCACTTAGATTTCAGATAGTGAAGGCTTCAGAGCCTAGCGTTGCTGCCACTAGAGCGAAGAGACATGTTTCAGGGGACCTCGCCTTTTGTTTAAATGTACGAAAAAGACCTTTGTTTCAGCAAGACCAGAGTGCCTTTAAGCTCGAAGCCTGAGGATGTCAAAATGCTTAAACGCATTATATCATTGAACACAAAAGCAGAGTACTCGCGGAGTTAAGTGTGCGGCAGTGTTTAAGCCTCGAGTACGGTTCACCAATCAAAGTTCTCGCAAAGTTAGGAATGTCAATGTGGTAAATACCAGTTAACTGTACTGACTGTAGCAATTGCGTAATTTGTACCAAGCGAATGCTCCCAAATGATATGAACCATCTCTTTCAAGACGCACCGCTCATTCCTAGTCAGGTTTTGGTATTTTGAAAAGGTAAAAATCGCAGGGCGTTTTAGGTAAGTTGGGCAAATACAAAGTATGCGCGGAGGCATATCACATTTCATTCCACTTTCTGCTCAAGGCTAAGATTCTAAGGCCTGGCTTGCTAATAAGTTGGAAAAAGCGGTGACTGGGAACATTTGCCGTAGCTTACAGCAAAATTTCTGTGACCGCTCAGGGTATTAGAATAAGAGGATAATGACATCCAGTTATTTCACATCTATTGTACACGGTGGAATGCTGAAGTCGACGTCACGCAATCCCCAACGCGAGATAATGACCGTTAAACACGCCAGGTGAACCCCTGTGCCAATAGGTATGAGGCTGCGTACTCACTTTTCACGAGAAATGTATGGGCTTGAACCCACTCAGGTCGACCTTTTTCTCAACGAAGGTCATAGGTTGAGGTTTTGTACACACCTCCTGGTTTTATACGAATGTAGTGCTTTTGCACCAAAACATTGTCCGACGTTTGCATTATCAGGAATGCCTTAGCTGCTGATGGAAAACATGTTTGTTGCTCTGTAAAGCTGTTGTGTGTGTATCGTTCGTCCACCATCTGTCCACCATCAAGCGGAAAATAATTATGCTTGCCTACTATTACTAGAGTATGTTTGGAGCAACCGCCAAATTGCCGCTGTAGATCTTTTGGTGAACAAAAGTTGCTGCCTGCAGAAGACATGGTTATCCCCAGTGTAGTCGTTGCCTGGGCAACGAATTATTTCACACGTGAGGGCAATTAGTTTAGAGTAATGGATCGGAGTACTTTAAGTGCCAGCAAACACATCGCCCCCAGGTAGTCCAGGTAGGTCGTTGTGGTGCATGAGCAAAGGGACCGTACGTAGGCCTTACCTGGCTAGTGTGCATTAGACACCTTTATCACACCACACCGTGTAGAGTGTTACTTTTTGCGTTACCGGAGTAACAAAGCGACAGCGCGCCGACCCTTACTAGTCCCTTCACGGCAGGCATTCGCCTAATTGGCAGGTCCGGCCCTAGCGCCATCTGGTGCCCTCATGGCTAGCTGACACACATCGGGACGAATCGAGCTCGTGTACACTGATAGCGGACGGTATCACGGTACTCCGGAAACGCAAGCGGTAACACGATGCATGGTTTTATAAATGCGTCTACTGTTTCGCTCCATGTTGTGCAAGTAGCATCCCCAACGCGCCTAACACGAACGCATGGCGCGGTAGCTTTTACCAATGCCAGTGCTACGCATCCTCAGCCGTTCAAGCGGAGAAATGCTAGCTGTGCATTTTCGGTGAGTGATGATAGCTGGCGTGCGGTTGGAGTATATTTGCCTAACCGCAGTTTCTCACCGACTTCCGAGCGCTCGCTCCATACTGGTCCATGTTCAGCACTATGAGTATATTGTTGCGCTAGCATTCGAGCAGAAAGCAGGGCAAAGTTTGCTCCTCTTTCAAACCCGGTAAGGGGTTTGAAAGATGACAGTCACCCGGTAGGCCACTATCATGGGGACTATCATGAAAATAAAGCGGGGAGATAGATATTTTGAGAATACAAAATAAAACAATCAGGTATTTAGGGGAAGCGTAAGACCTGTAGCCAAACTCTTTGACAAGAGTTTGCGTCCTGGCCAAGACGATGACCAGTCCTCTTTAAAACCGTAGGCTAATTTTCCACTCCACTGCTCTCCGTTTTATTTTTTTTGCTTATAATGTAGCTGGTGATTTAGGAAGTGATCTCAGTAACGCTTTCTGTGAACTACTTTTAAATATCTACTGATAAATATCGCAAAGTCACTTTAATACGGTGTTTTATAAATGGCGCAATATCCGGCAGACACGTAAACGGTAGTGCACTAAAAGCGGACACCGCAAAGTGGGAACAGGTGCTGAGAACGCATAAATAGGCTTGGCATAACTTGACATCTTTTATTCAATCTCTGCATGCCAGTCCCAGCAAGGTCTGAGGGAGCGGCAAGCACTTTTCTCTTCGTGAATCGAATAAAAACAATGAGGTAAACAAATTTATATAGCCATCTGAAGGAATAATCTTCTCTGTTCACAATATAAGCTTATAGGTCATGTCATTTTTTGCCCAGTTTAAGAATTTCCACACAAAATAATCATTTTTATTGTTTTACAAAAACCGTCTAAAAGAGGAACGGTCTGGGCATATTTAAGACAGACGCAATTCTGCCTCAGCGAACTACAGCTAATGAGCCATACATGTCACTTCTTGTGGAGAAAGAAATATTGATTATATTGTGGAGTGCTTAAATATTTTTATATGTTCTCACAGAATTGGCATCGTTTCCTTCTGATCAATCATCTAGTTAATATATTGTAAATATATAAAGGTATTGATTTCTAAGCTCACAAATATTTACCATACTGCATTTACTGTAGAAACAAGTTTGATCATTTTGTTTCATGCCACTGTGTCGTCAAAATTGAAAAGAAAAGTTATAAGTATTAAATTTTAGGCAACTTATCTTCTTCGATTTGCGGCGCTCATTTATCAATCATTTGGTATTGTCTGCTCGCATCACATATATCACACCTAAATCAAGGAAAGGTGCAAGAAAAGGTATTGTTCTGCGTCAACAATCGATTCAAGAACAAAACATAATAGAATACCTGTTACTACAAAGGAGAAAGAACGCGGAAAGCTTCTTTTGCAGCAAAATGTGAAATTATCCAGAAATGAAAGCTTTATCGCATTCTAGCGCAATTTTATGATAGTTGCACGCAGTAAATAGTGAGTAAATGGCTCGTAGACAGGCACACATTCGAGTCTCCAGCACAGTAAAGAACCGCCTTGCTCACAACAGGATTAGGAGGTAAATGCCACTCTGGCAAAAAATTAGGATACGTGAGTAGTGTTTATTGGTTTTGATTTTTTATCTCGCGTGGTTGCCCGGTAAATTGCCCTTCTTTCAGTATATAGCAGCACATTTCAATTATCGGCTCCGGATTATCCCTAAGCTTAACTTCTGAAGCGGCTATTGCAGCGCAAACATAGTTATTGGACAATATAAGTTTTGATCGGTACGTTTCCTATCGCAATATATAACCAGCAGGGAACTTACACTGTCAGCAGTTTCTATGTTTCAGAGCGGTATACTTAATCAGCGCTGTTCATATCGCGGATAAGTAAGGGAGTGCAAACTAGAAAAGAGGGATTGCTTGCAAACAAAGAGGACTCCTGCGCTTGCAGGTTTAACACTGCAGCTTGGAAATATACATCGAAGAATTCTGAGGTTTCTGCTTGAAGGTGAAAGTTTTCCAAACTCCTTTTTTCTGTACGTGTTACACAGAGGCTGCTTTGCTTCCTAGCACCCACTAATGCCTAGATTAATGAAACGTGAGATGATGTTTTCAAGATAGCCTGCATCGATCTCTAACAACATTCTATAAACTACCAGAAACAAGGTTGCACCAACACACGCGTAAGGCTGTAGGTAACATTGGTCAATATCTCTCCTTGGTTGTGTTTCTAGAAATAGCAGACTGACGATTGCTGCAATCAAACTACAAACGGATAAGCAATTCAAAAAAAATAAATTGCTGAAGGCAACCTAAGATACATAAAGCACTATCTGTATGCTGCTTCTATATTTTTGAATTACTTATATATTTGTCTCAGACCGAAATGTTCAGCTATCGGGCTGAATATCTTCTCCGTAACCATATGCAGAACCACTTGGCAGTTATTATTTTTTGTGCATTCTTCTATAGTACAGCCTTTGTCAAAAATGTAGAACCCACGGGGTCTCCTCATGAGCCGTGAATTGACGCTGATTTAGCATTAGTGGTGATTCTTCTCATTGGAGAGGATAGCACAAAAAAAGAAATCTTCGTATCATCAATAAATTAGGAACAATGCAAAAGAATTACAAACCGCACGAGTAGTTCGAAAGCAGACCCCCTGGGCTCCACAGTTTTAGCAAAGAATGTACAGCTTTTGTAAAAAGTGTACAGCCCAGGGGGTCCGCTGCTGAGCCGTGTAGTGGCACTAATTTAGTATTAGTGGAGGTCGTTCCCATGGGAGAGGGTAGGGCAAAAATCTTCTTGCTCTCAAGAGATTCGGGAATGTAGGTAATGCCTTACAATCCACAGGACGTGGCTTGGAAGCAGACCGCCCAGGCTCTAGACTTTTGAAAAAGACTCTTCATATCAAGCAAGGTTTACTACACTCTATACAATTTTCTTGTAGTTGTTTCATAAAATATTGTGAAATGCCAAATTGTAAGCAAATAAGTCTAAACTGCTATGGTTTCAACTTCAACCAAAATATTATTGTGCATCTCTGAAGCTAACATTCAGTTCAAACAGTGCACTTTCCTAAGTATTTATTGTGACTGGCATGTAAGCATTACGAAGCATCAGTGTTTGCATTTGCATATTGTGACCAAGAAAAAAAGAACTTTAAGCTCTTTAGGCACGAGAAATAATTCAATTATTCCGTTTTTTATGCACATATTCAGACTATTCTCTCAAGACTTAAATAGAAGGTAGCAAGTTTGTACATGAAAAAAATATTCATCGTCACTACCCAGACGTGTGTCCTATAATTTCACGACCTATTATTTGCATTGATGTCTCAATAATGTTTGTACGTAAGCAAGCAGTCTTACTGCAAAGCCTAGTGTTTGCAAGCGCTTGCAAGTGAAGCGCAGCATTAAAGCAGGGTATTAGCGTGAAATATTTTAGGTATAATAAAGACGGAAAGTCACTCCTATAATCCTCTGCGAGTGTTGACGCCAGATAATCTAGGAGCTTACGAGATGCTCGTTGCTTCCAGTCGCAAATACGCGATCGTACTCACTATCTCTTTGCCATGTATAATGTCATGGTAATGAACAATCGCCGAAGCTCTTCAGAACTAAAAGCAGGAAACACGCACGCGACACAGAGACTCATGATTTAGTATGGAGTTTCCTGCAAAGAAAAGCGACCATATAGTTTTATGCCAATCTGCACATGTGGAGCAGTTTGTTGCGAATCGGGAGTAATTGATCACTTTCTTTTTGTCGTCAACCTTAAATGAACGAAGTATAATGTTCAGAGCTTCACCTGCAGTAAAATGCAATAGGTAAATGTGCATCAAATTAAATGGAAGTAAATTATGACCCCAGTCTGGTATTGATTTTGTAACCTCTTTCGCATGCAAATAGTACGATTTCTGTACTTCCTTCTGCTATTTCAAAGGCTTTCGTTTATGTGTTGTCTTGCTTGGTACGGACTTTACTGGAAATCGGTTCTTACAGAACACATTCATCTATACAAGAACAGATTGCCAAGAAAAACGTCCACTTCAAGTCAACCTTTCTTATATTGATGTTATTCTTCAACAGTAATGTGAATTTTATAAAATTTTATAAATACTCTCACAGTAAGGCAATGGGCAACCTTTCTAAAAATGGCAAGAAGGTTAATGAAAAGAAAACAAAACCAACAGAAGGCTCTCGAGGACAGATCGGCTAATCTATTTATTGTTTTTACATTTGCCAAAAATAATTTGCGTTCATAAGTATATTTCTGCCGAGGCTAGCGCTTGTGCTGAATACCTGGTCATGCTTCAATACCGAAAACAGACGTGTCGTTTAGCAGTAGCTACTTACAACCATTTATGAATAGGCTTGAGACCTTCGCAAATCCTCACTACATTTTCATCAACAATGCAGCTAAGGAGTAGAAATCCAATGTTCCTAAATTTGTAAATCCCGAATAGAAATTATTTCTTTTATGTTGGAACAAGTAAAAGAATGATGCACTTTATTTCGTTTTCTCTGCGCGTGTTTTCCGTATAACCTTCGAAGCCCAATTTGTTGTTAAATGTTTTAGTTTGTTCCACCGCATCTGGTCACAGCATCAACACACACTACGTTCGCCTTTATGTCCTCTAAACGTCAAAGCAAATCCTTATGTTGCGAAAAACGCATACTTTCACGAAACCACCTGACCATTATGTTTTCCCATTTGCATACTCCTTATAGTCAGAACTCACTCCAACCCGTCTCCCGCACATGCTAAGAAACGCAAACACAGCGCTTCTCGATGTATGCAGGGCTTTACTCGGGCCACTGTTCACTTTGAAAAATGCACCAAATTAAAGTTGAGCTCCGGGCTGTGAAAAGAGTTCCCTTGTCGCCGCTATGCACGTTGTTGTCGCCATTCGTTCACTCCGAATTTGCGGTAATGACGAAGACGGTCGTCGCAAATGTCTTGCTGAATGTCTGCAGGCAGCAGGCATATAACTACGCGTAAAGGAACACGAATCTGTCACCATTCCGCATGAGCTGCGGTTCTGTCACGACATTGCACTCGTAAATTTAAATTACTTTTTCTTCTCCCTTCCTTGGTCCTTGAAGTCTTCTTCCGTTTCGGAAGCCACTATGCAAGCCGTATATGCTGCTTAGTTTTTTTATTTCTGTAGAACTCATGCTGTACCCGCAGAGTGATGCAGAGTGATGCGTTGCGTTAAACTAGTAATCAAGGCAGTTCACCAGCGATGTGAAATCACTGTCGCCTATTTTTCCCTTCGCTCTTCCAGCTGGAAGCAACAGTGGCGCCTTGAGGAATATAGTTTGACGTTACTGGCTAGGTTCTTTATGCTTTCGTAGTAAGCGGTATGAAAGGCGTGAAGAATTAGGGCAACGGAATATTGCTGAACTGGACATGCGTGACAGAGTATGTAGTGTGTTAAACAGTAAAATGAACAATTTGGCAGCAATCATTATAATGCTACCGTATAAACCTAGGACTACAATAAAAATAACTAACTTTGAGTTCTTAAATGCCCAGCACACAGTTTAATAGATGCACAGTTATAAATTTTACAGAATAGAGGATTGCACTAGTGGGAGTGTTATAAACTCCAGCTTAATGGTCACCAGCTATAGAAAATTGCGTACGAGGTTACAATTGCCTCTGATATTCTTTTGTTATACAGAACAAGAAGAATTTGACCTCCGTGTTCAAGGCTTTTCATCTCGCTCCTCTATTGGCTACACTACCTTATCATTCCGACACTAAGGTATCACCCAGCTCGCACATTTAAATTCGTAACAAATATGCGTGAATAAGGCGCCAATAGCCACGCGATGTGTTGGTACTACATACCACACACACACCAAAGCCGTCTATTCTGGGAAAAGGTACTGAATCGAATGCGTCTCACCTAGGCGTCGGTTCTTCATCGCTGCTTTTTCTCACGAGATAAGCTTACTTTTACACAAGAAAAGGTTACAGAGAACTCGAGAACTCTTAGGTATCCTATCAGAGCGTTTGCGTGAGCTTGTCATGTTGTGCGTGATCAAACGAAATCAATCTATTGTTTTTCAATGTCTGACTTTTTTGTCAAGACATTTCTAGACATGTCTACACTTTTTTTGTTAATGTAGAAATGGAGACCGGAGCCAGAGGGTTGCTTTAATATAGTGGCGAAGCCATTGGAGCCTCTCGGGAAGCATATTATAGTATGACATGAAAACATTTGGTATAATACGCTACAAAACAATTTGATGTCGTCTGATGTACTATGTTATGCCATTGTATGATATCGTATAGTATGGCATTGTTTACTTTTGTAGGTATTGGCCGGTTACTTTCAATTTTGCGGTGCACTTATTTGTTAGTGTAAAAAGAGCTCTGTCATGAATATACTGAGATACGGCGTCGCATAACTGTACTCACTCCCCATTGGGGCACTAGGCTCGTAAATGTTCTATGCATGTATACACAGACGAGGAAGCACGGGGCGACTATTAGTCTAACTATGTTGATGAAAACAGCACTCGCCGAAGTCACAGACGAAACAGAAGAAACAGAAAAAAGGCGTCCGTCGAGAGGACGCCGAACGATTCCTGCGGCACCTTAACTCGTTTCAAGAAAGCGTCCAGTTCACTATAGAAAAAGAAGTCAACGGACGACTCCCCTTCCTTGACGTCCTTGTTGAAAGAACAAGAAACGGTCTAGAGACGAGCGTATACAGAAAGCCTACCCACACGGGTAAATATCTGAATTTTCATTCAGCGCACCCGTTAGGGCATAAGCGATCGGTTGCCTCAGCACTTTTTAATCGGGCCTTCAGGATTTGCTCAACCCCAAGAAAAACACGTCGTGAACTAAGCCACATACAGAAGGACCTTAAAGAAAACGGATACCCTTCCCAAGTCCTGCGTTCGCAAGAACTACGCGCTGCAGCCCCTCCAACCGGAGAAAGAAGAGAAAAGAAAAAGCGTACTGCCATTCCTTATGCCCAGGGCGTCAGCGAAACCTTATGCAGGATATTCGCTGCCTACGACGTCCAAGTGTCCCATGTACCATCCAGCAAGCTCCGAAATCATCTGGTACGGGTCAAAGACCCTTTGGAGAAGACAAGCTACCCTGGCGTCGTCTACAAGATTCCTTGCAAAGATTGCAGCGCTTCCTACATAGGCGAAACTGGCGACTTCAGAAGACGATTGAAGGAACACCAACGTGACGTAAAGAACAAAAAAGTGACTTCTAACGCTCTAGCAGAGCACAATCAAGACACGGGCCACCTGATTGACTGAGATTCCGCGCAGATACTTGAAAGGGAAAAACTGTTATCTACCCGCCTACTCAAGGAATCATTACACATCCAAATGACAAGCGAAGCGATAAACAGGACGCGGGGAAATCTACCCGAGATGTACATGCACTTTGTACGCAACACTTTAACTTCATAAGCAACGGCCCATCTCGTTTCATTTCCATTGTGAACAAGGCACCCGTAGCGGTGCCGAAACGTCAATGTGTTTATGTTTTGTTTTTTCTGTTTCTTCTGTTTCGTCTGTGACTTCGGCGAGTGCTGTTTTCATCAACATGCTGAATTTCCCTTGCCGGACGGGTTTCCGTCGAATCCTCAACTATATAAGTCTAACTAGTGCATATACGGAAAAAAAAGGATATAAAATTGCATCAATCGCCGAAAATATCGCTCGAAATCGTCCATGCGTTATTTCTGATGGCCAGCCAATTCCAATTTGAAACTCATGTTCAACCTGCTAATTGTACTTGCTCTACTTTTCTTCTACTGTTACATGCGCTACACTTTCCGGTACAAACTTTCAATGCGGCATCCTCATCGATCGGCATTTCACTTGTCAGCTAGCTATTTGCCGTGATACCACGAGTATCGGCAGTTGTCATGGTGCCGATGGAAACCAACGCTCTTGTTCTCAGTACTCAGTACTGGAACGTTTTCTACACTTCTTGTTATGGAGGAGCACAAGAGCTTTTATGCCCCAGAGCTACCTTTCTTAGCCTAGTTGGCATGCAAACCCATCTTTCTACTCATAAGAAAACTTTTGCAGGAGTGAAGCAAACATTACCTTGCTATAGGCCTCAGCAAAAGGACCAATTTGAGGCGATTTGTATTTTTTTTTAACACGCTGTGCCTACCTAGAAACCAAGGGCTTTACCGCACCAATCATTTTAAGCTCAGAAGAGCCCACTCTCCCCATTTCCAACTCTTAACTTTACCGTATATAATCGCTGTAGGAACTCATCCTCACAAGCGTTCCCAGACGAAGAAAATTATAATTTGCACAAACGTCAACTTTCAAGACAACCATTTTTTTGGCACGCAGAAGAGTTATGCAATAAAAAAATGGATCGAAAGCATGAAATGCAATATTGGTAGGTCATTTATCTATACTCGAATGATATGCGTCGTGCGAACATACGGATATTTTTGTGTGCACTATTTTTAGATCTTCGTAGATAAACGTTTCGATCGGTGCGATAACATCTGTAATCTTCTTCTTTCTGTGCTAGCTTCTCAAAAGCCTTGATCATTTAATTAGATGTTTAAAGGGACACTAAAGACAGCCAAAGATGGTATGAAAATCTAATAAACTATATTTGGTGACACTGTCGCCGCATATCCGGCAGCAAAAAATCGAATAATTTCTGACATATTGCGATAAGAAGTTGAGGCTTTTTTTTGTTCCCGCCGGTCGAATTCAAACTGTGGCCTCCAACTACGTAGTTGGAGTTGAGTGACGCACACTATGACGTAAGCGGAGACTCCGTAATAGCTAGCGAGCCGGCGCGGCCCGCGGCGTCGCATCCGTCAAGGGCCAACTTGGCAACAGCGTACTCGCAATGACGGCCTCAGCCGAAATAAATAAAACGATGAAGAGAGTAATTTACCGAGCGATGGGCCCATAAAGGAAAAAAAAAACATAGAGCGCTTGTAATGCACAATACTTTACATGTTTCTCAAGCTTTTGCGCTCCTCCTTGCACTGTGTATAAACAAACCGAGCCCTCGGTCATCGCAACGCTTCCTGACATGTTTACATACAAATAAGATTTAGTTACCAGCAAAATAGTGTCCTCGCTGCTTCGCTTGTCAGTTCTGAAGCTTCGTCGCACTTTTTTTCCTTCAAGGTTTGTGCTACAGCTCCGTGTTCAGCGAAAATTATGTCCACGGTAGCAGAACATGACCGAAGTGCCGGCGCCACTACATTTGCCAGCGCTGTGAAATTCCACATGTTAAAATGGAGCCAGTGCACAATATAATGCGCATAGGCATCCACAACATTAGTTGCAAGACGTGAGAGCAGGCAGCATGCGCCGATGATGAAGTTGTAATTTTTAGACCGGCAGCAGAAATACTTTATTGTAAATGGGGTTATGACTTAAGAACTAGAAATATTTCCAACGTTCTTGTGGCGCGGCGTAGCCGAGCGGTTAGCGCCGAACGTTACGGAGCAAGCAGTAGCGAGTTCGAGTTTTACCGCTTCTGGCGGTTTTTTTCTTTTTTTACAAATCGATTTTTTTAACCTTTTGTATTGTATTTCTGGTGCTTCGTTATTTTTAGTTTTTACTTTTTACCCGAGGCCCTTTTTTTCGCCGGGCGACGAGCACAATATATCGACGCTCTCCTTGGTATGAGCGGCAAGTATGCCCCTTTTGTTTACGACGCCTGCAAATCGCACGTTGAAGATCTTGTTGACGCAGTATATGTTGGTCAGATGTGCCATGATTTAGTGAACAATTGAATGATAATGCGTTTTTCCTTCGGTACTTAGCATATGTATGCTTTTCGTGGCGTACGTAGCTGCAGTCAAGCGGTCAAGTCGCAGTCGAAGCGGCAACGGCGGCGATATGTTGGCGCAGAAGTGGGAACGAAGGAGTGTGTCGGCGGTAGCGGATTTCGCTCGCTCGTGTCTCCGAATGCTCAAATGGGAACCATCAAGGCGCATCTGCTGCTCCAAGCTCGTAATTCAGGCGCTGCAGGTTCAAACAAACTATCCGAGTGCGCACGAAATGCCTGAGCCGAAACATAACCAAAACTGAAGTGGGCGCCTGTGGCGCCTCCAAGTATATTTTTGTATTTGCCTTGCAACGTTTACGTTGTCTTTTCGCCGTCGTTTACGTATGATAAAAGCGTGTTATCATCTTTGAGAAAAAACGTACTACCGCATTCAAACATGCACCGTAATTCGCATTTGTCAGCCTCCGGGATCCCTAGCGCGTCACGTGATTTGTAGTTGCGAGCCTCGGCCGTTGGCTGTGGTGGCGATACCTATATTTCTGTTATTCTTCTTTACTACCTTATAAAAGCTCTGTTTTCAGTAAGAGTGGTCTTTTTGTAATCAGGAACTGGCATTCTATCGATGCAAACCCACTCCCTTTCTCTCTTTAGTGTCCCTTTAACAACGATCCGAACTTTTCTGTTTTTCCTTATCACACTTTATCTGCAGAATGTTCCGATTCACTTTCTTCGGCTTTGCGCACTGGGATACTTCACTGTGTGTAGGTGCTCTTACATGTCGGCATCTCAATTTCCCTATTTCTCAAGAAACGTACTAATATACTTTGGGCAAGTTGGTAAACATCCACTGTTAGTAGATGTTTACCAAGTACTCGTACGGCTCTTTAACGCATTTTTGCTTTAACGTCAATTACGTTTTGCATTTTGAAACACGTTACAGCTGAGTGCTCCGGCAAAGCGAACAGTATTCATCAATAAAATGATTCAAGTCTGAACACGATGCTCTTTGTGGTTTTCGGTAGCTGAGTAGAGGTGAAAAATAAACTGATTGTGAAACTCGGGCTCTTTTTGCAGCAGAGTGAACAGCCCGCTAGTCTTTTACATCACCTATGCACATTTATACATTTTTCTTTGCGGGAGGTAATGTCTCTTAAGTATGCATCCATTCTAAAGGAAATAGCGATACTCTTTTTTTAAGGCGATAGCCTTTAATGGCTCATGCTAGCGGATCGCTTCGTATGTCCGTCCGTAATGCTTTCGTTGGGTTAGAGACGGTAGCTGGTAGCTAGCCCACATGGCCGAGCACTAACTGGACATTGGGCGTCCTGACATTATGTTTGACAGGAACTGCCAACTCGGGTCTCTCCTTTCATATGGGAGGGTGATATCAGAATCAGCCTGCCAAGTGGTGTGTATTCACGTTATTCCTAGGCCAAGTAGGCACGTGCATACAGCTAGGCTAAAGCTGGGCTTTATATATTAGCTGGTAGCTCACGCTATTGCGTCTTCGCGAAGGTGGGTGTGAAAAAAGAGAAAAAAAGGTGCAGTAGTGGAGGGCTTCGGACCACCGCGAGAAAGAGGAGATTGGTGATCCAAAGTGCCCCTTAGAATTTTTTCCATCGGTATAAAACCTCCTTTCCATTGAAAAAAATACGCAAGAAACAAAAAGGCAGTTTCAGTTCTTATAATTTCTCGTGTCTCCTTCTACCTCGATAATTGTAAATCGATAGGAACCTAAATGTCACAGTCTTGCCGGATTAAAAAAGGTAGAATTAGAATTAGTAGCCGTGGCCTTGTGGTAGAACATCCGCCTCGCATTCGGGAGGTACCGGGTTCGATTCTTGGTGCCGCCAGTTCGTCATCATAATAATCATCATCATCAGCCTGATTATACCCACTGCAGGGTGAAGGCATCTCTCATATTTCTCCACTTAACCCGGTTCTGTGCTAGCTGCATCCACTTGACCCCTGCGAACTTCTTAATCTCATCCGCCCACTTAACTTTCTGCCGCCCCTGCTACGCTTTCCTTCCCTTGGAATCCAGTTTGTTACCCTCAGTGACCATCGGTTATCCTCTCTTCGCACTACGTGTCCTGCCCATGTCCATTTCTTCTTAATTTCCACTAGAATGTCGGTAACTTGAGTTATTTCTCTGATCCACTCTGCACGCTTTCTATCTCTTAATGTTACCCCTACCATTTTTCGTTCCATAGCCCTCTGGGTTGTCCTCAACTTAAGTAGAACTCTCTTGGTTAGCCTCCACGTTTTAGCCCCATAGGTGAGTACGGGCAAGATGCAACTGTTGTATACTTTCCTCTTGAGCGGTACCGGTAAGCTGCTAGTCATAATCTGCGAGTGCTTGCCAAATGCACACCATCCCAATCTTATTCTTCTTGTTATTTCTTTTTCATGGTCCGGATCTGCGGTTACTACCTGTCCTAAGTAGACATATTAGCCTACTACTTCCAGTATTTCGCTACCTAATGTAAACTGCTGTTCCTTCCCGAGGCTGTTGAACATTACCTTAGTCTTCTGCATATTGATTTTCAAGCCTACCTTTCTACTTTTTCTGTCTAGGTCATCAATCATTATTTGCAGTTCATCCCCCGAGTTGCTTAGCAAGGCAATATCATCAGCAAATCGCAGATTACTGAGGTATTCTCCATCTACCCTTATCCCTAACTGCTCCCATTCCAAGTCTCTGAATACTTCCTCTAAACAAGCTGTGAATAGTACTGGGGAGATTGTGTCTCCTTGCCTAACACCTTTCTTTATGGGAATTTTGTTACTTTCGTTATGCAGAATTATGGTTGCTGTGCAGCCACTATATATATCTTCCAGCAATTTCACGTACAGGTCTTCTACCCCCTGAATTCGCAATGCTTGCATCACCGCCGAGGTTTCAACTGAGTCAAATGCTTTTTCGTAATCAATGAATGCTATGTATAAGGGCTGGTTATATTCCGAGCATTTTTCTATCACCTGATTGATGGTATGGATATGATCGATAGTAGAGTACCGTTTCCGAAACCCTGCTTGATCCTTTGCTTGATTGCAGTCTAAGGTTGTCCTGATTCTATTAGCGATTACCTTAGTAAATACCTTGTACCGCCGCCGCCGGTTACCCACCGGTTTTTCAATGGGTACAAGCTTTCCCCGGCCTGGTGCTCGGCTCTTACAGAGTGAAATGCTTGGGAAAAGTTGTCACGGCCCAAATAGTTTCGCCGATGTTGCAGTGATCCGTTCCGCCATCGGACAACAATAAGTCCGCCTCGCGTGGCAAAAGCCCAATATGTGGCTCTTTTTTTCTCGCAGTCAGACAGCCGGAAATCCGGACTTGCCATGGGACAGCAGTGATCTCTGAGAAGTGAATTTCATCAGTGACAGTAAACCTTGACGTCTTTCGACACGCTGGCTTAAAGCGTTTCACACTTGAAAAAAGGCTTTTCTGAGTTTTCGCGTGTACAGGACACGACTCGTTTTCAATTTTGAACCCCGTGAAACATGGTAACTGGAACCACCTTTGCAGGCTGAAGTGTTCGAAACTATTTTGCCCCAGAAGGAGCGTAGCGGGATTTGCGGAGCCTCTTCCAAGCGCACACCCCTGTGAGAGCCAGGCGCCAGGCCGGGGACGCTTGTACCCATTTTTACCGGTGGGTGTGCGGTATGGTGGGTTTTACCTATTCTTTTGAGAATTCGAGGAATTGTAACATGGGGACGTTTTCACATTAATAAAGCTTGGGTTTTTTCATAGAGAACATCAATTGATAAAACAAATTCCGTAACAAAGACTATTTAAGATATTACCTAGTCTTTGAACCCTTCGGTGCGGGCTTTAAATATAACACACGCCTCTGATTTCATCTGTTCTGCATTACATCCTGTTTACTGCAATATTGCCCACCTGTTCCTGGTTTCCTTTAGGAACAGAAGCAGTTAACAGTGGAAGACATCCATATCAATAATAGAAGACCAACAACAACAGAGAGAAGAAAAAAGAAAGCCTTGGAAAAATTTGGCTGGTCTCCAAGTTGAGAAACGGAAATTAAAAAGTATTCATTGTTACGTAGTGGGCAAATAACAGCACGTATACCCGAAGATAGCCTACGAGTGACGGAGAACATCGCATTCAAATGACTGGAGCAAATAATATGGCCTGGAAGAAAACGTTATCATGAAAAGGTTTTTTTTATCATCGTTTCAATAACTGTGGCACGCTGTTTGAGTCAGCAAAACTTTATCAAGGAAAAGGCTTTGTTTTATCATCATTTCAATAACTGTGGCACGCTGTTTGAGACAACTCAACGCGCAAGAATTTTTTTTTTCTGCTAAACATCTAACCGTTCTGTAACATGCTCCGGGTACCTGTTTAGTTTTCTAATGCAGTCGCGACCATTTATGTGTGGCAGACAAATATCTCCTGGCAGAAAATGGAGTAGTAAACCTCAGTAATATGAAGTTACAGGCATAAAAATGTCCAGTTTGCAAGCTGCCGCTTTGAAGGATATGCAGCTTATCATATCTTAGCGCATTGCTCTCTTTTTTGAAGTTACGTAGCAGATATGCGCTAGTTCAAGTCGAGTAGTCGGTGCGAATCAGAAGCGAATTATGCCCTGGCGGTACCAGAGCTCTGCTCTCGGGTGTCTATTCAGTAGACAAAACGTAGACGTTGCAATGGAGGCACCTGAAAGATGTGTAAAAACGTTTCATGCATGTAGCTGTATACCTATCGGGAATGCAGCTTGGTGCGGGAGTGGTATTATGTGTCGAGTGCCATAAAAATATTTCTTTTTTTCTGTTTCCCTACGAATAGTTTCAAGCACGACGCTTGACCCGCGCCAGCAACGAAGAAAACGTATTCAAGCAAGAAACTCTGCATTGTTAGGTTCTTAGCTAGGCAAAGTCTTCGAGCGACAAAACGTGTTGCATCTCAAGTGCGTGCCTGATTTTTCTTCCGTCTGGCATTATCATGTCCTTCTTGTCCTCTCAAAAATTTGTCTCCTACGAAATTCGTAGGCGATGTGTAGATAGTATAAAACAAAAACATTGCTGAAAAGAACAATCTTAAACGCCGATTCCCAGTCACACAGTACAAGATGTTCATGTTACAGCATTAGTTTAGCGTAGGGAGAAGCCCACGCACAGTATATCAGTTCTGTCTGCTTTAGGGAGACTAACGCATATAGCATTTACCTAAAGTAATCGAGTAACAGGGCTAGCGTACCACCCGTACATTGGGGCAATTACCAAGATCCTTGTAAGTATAAGTTCTTGAACGTTAACAGAAATCATTTACTTATTCACAAAAGCAGAGCTCAAGGTAAACCACCAGTGTTCAGCTACGTGGGTAAGCAATAAACCTTTTTCCGTGGTGATTTCTCGAGAAGGCGGTGCATGAACAGACGACGGTTGAACCTGAAGCTTACTGTATATGAACGAAATTCGGCCATAATATGCCATTCCATCCTGCAAGGCTGTTATCAAGACAAGAAAGAGCACTTTAGAAAGTAACAGCTGCCCCAAATAGAAAATGAAAATCACTGAATTAGAACAGAAAAAAAAAGTTTTGCAGGTGCGAAAAAATAAATTGAGAGAAAAGAGTAGGGTTTAGTTCTTTCTCGTATTGTGTCTCTTCCTCCTAATGTCTCTTTTTGAATCGATACTGATTTTGTTTTTGCTTTTTCCCTTTCCATACCGGCTTATAAAATTTGGACGGAAAAATACGCCACCTGGCATCCTCCGTTAATGCAATGTCCAAGGAACCAGCCGCAGGAGATGGTTAGTTAGAAACTTCCAAAACTGGGTTTTCGCTCTTGGTCAAACTGTTTCCATTTAAGTCAGTTTCGTTATTTGGAGTTTTTACAACCTGGAACAATCTCCAAATGCCAGGTTATATTTAGAAACAAGCGGCTTCTCACGCGTGCGTCTCAAATTAAAGAAAAAGACAACCCTATTACCCAGCGGCCTGACAGAACTCTAAGAGGCAGTTACCACAGCTTAAGTCGGCTAGAAAGGTGGACCACACCTCTTTCTGTATTTGAGTGACTGCAGTCCGCTTCCGGGAAAAACAGCGTCGTAGGGAGACGCGAAACTATGAAAGTGAGTTGCTCCTTCAAAATAGACTGAAGCTGAAATTAACGAAAAAAGAAACAGCACTTCCAGCCTCGGGAAAGGGCTCACGGAGGAAACATATTTTATTAAACGGGCAAAGAGATTTAACTACAACCCTACGAGTGCAAGACGAAGCAATTTATAGTTTCTCTACACAAGTTGGCATGCCTCCACGATAAAGACTCGTGGAAGCTTTATGCTCCTTGAGCTCGTCAGGCTGTGTTGCAGTGGGCCTGGACTTTATGCGGGAGGTGCCTTGCACGGCGATTTCTTCCAGCAGGTTCCACTATGTTTTGCTTTAAAAAGCGAAATTACATGGAATTCCGCATGAGCATTGAATAATGATTTCCGTACGTGCGCGGGCCTAACCTGGAACACCATCCCGAAAACCACCAGAAATGAAAAACGAGCTTCGTAGTTATGTCGAGGGGAACAAACAAGATATCTGCACTATGTAGAACATATTTCAGTGAGTGCTTCAAAGTGTAGCTTGTAGTTTGTGAAATCCTTATAGAGCACTGTCCTAGCGGAGCTCTTTTTAGTTACAGCCCAGCGGAAAAGGAGCGTTATTTAAAACATCGAGCTAAACCGTTCAGACTCCATCTAGATTGTTGACTTCATTGTAATTTGTGTCATTACAACCACGATTTCCCAGCTCCGATTTGTTTATTGAACTCTACTGCGTGTCAGTTTAAGAAAACACCATTCGCGCATAATCCGTTGTCGTCCTTCTTCTGAACGTGTTGCCCTTTTGCGGAGTTAAGTGTCTTGAAATATACGGCAAACAGGGCGTGGAGAGGCTCTGTTCAAGTTACATCTGAGTGCGCTTAGCGGCTGGTCCCAGCGTACGCCCAGTTATAGGCCGGTTCGACGTTAAGAGCTATGGGAAAGATAACTAGAGTCCGGGAAGAAGCTAACGCGTGTGACGTACCTGGGTTTAAAGATGTGCTTAATATAGACCTCTTACTACGGCACAAGTTTTTGGCTTTTGTGGCAGCTATCAGAAAGAAGTAACCCCAAGTGCCAAAATTCTACGTGGGACACAGTAGCACAATGAATCTCTTAAGTGATACAGGGGAGCTGTCATGTGCCTTTCGAATTGAAAGCTAAGTGGTAACTTGAGAGACAAAGCCGGCAGCGGGGAAATCGTAGCCACACCTCTTGTTGCGTATTTAGAGGAGTCGACATCTTGTCAATCTTTAACTATTGTGCATAAATGATCCCACCTAGTAACAGGGCTGGCAGTAATGCGACATTCCAACCTCACATGCCAAAAACCTTACCCAGTTGGCATATTCTTGGCTCTTTCCTATCTTTAGAGAAGAACCCAGGGATAAGTACGGCAGTGTGAGTTCAACTGGAGTGGACTGTATATTCTCAAATGGCGAGCACCAAAAATATTTATTTAAGGATATATTTGCTGACCCAATTCAGTGCGATATCCCACGAAGACCTAGTCGGAAAGGTGCACTGCGACGGACACCGTCGAAGTGTTTTCATTTGTTACAAAATCTGCTTTGCGCATGGTCAACACATTTTCTTAATCTAACCTATGCGTCTGCTGAACTTAAACCTTTGAACCCCTGAAAGGAGTAAGAGGATTTGGCAACGTGTTAAGTGATATTGGCTCCCGACCGAGGCCTATGCAAGTCAATATAGCCATCCAACGCAGAGTCTTTGCATGGTATTGGCATTACAGCCTCGTTGTTTGTCCCCAAAAATCTCAACCAACGAATTTTGAAACTTGCTCAAAGTTAGTAATACGAAGCCCTTTGTGAACAAACTCATTCCCAAAATAAAAAACGAAGAATAAATGTACAAATCAACCATAAATACTGTTTAAGCAATGAGAATGAATATGCCACTAGGATCATTTTGAGTAATTACTAATTCACAAGAAAATAAAATCGGCAATTCAAACAATCAATACAATCAGTACTGTTTAGTAGGGACGGAGGTAAGTTATTCCAATCAGTTATAGTGAGTGGGAAAAAAGAATGTCTAAAAATGTTAGTTCTGGCAATATGGGGAGTCGGTGAGTCAGCATGACGAGGACGCGTTCGGCGTACTGCTATCGGCGTTACATATAGGCGTAGGAGTGAAGGCGACAAGATTATTTTTAAGAAGGAAACGAAATTTCAGCTGTTATACTTTTCTTCTTATTTCCAATGTCTGAATGCCATGCTGTCTCATTATTGTTGTCGGAGAATCAGTCATACGGTACTTCGAAAAAATTAATCTGATTGCTTTTCGCTGTATACTTTCCAGTGCATCACTGTTCGTTTTTGTGTAAGGGTCCCACACTATGTTGGCATACTCCAGTTTTGGTCTTATTATTGTTGTGTAGGCTAAAAGTTTAGTTTCTGCGGGAGCTTGTTTTAGTTTATGACGTAGAGGACAGAGTGTACAAAAGGCTGTCACATACGTTAGAAATGTGAATGTTTACGTTCAGGTTATGAGTTACTGTAACGCCAAGATATTTGCATTCCTTAACCTCGGTTAGCGGTTCAGATCCAAGGGTGTATGGAAAAGATAGGCTATTTATTTTTTTAGTTATCTTCATGTAAACTGTTTTGTTAGCATTTACATCCATGTTCCAACGATTGCACCAAGAAAGAAGGTTTTGAAGATAATTGTTCAGGGTTATCTGATCATCGCCACCGGTTACCTCACTGAACAATACACAATCATCAGTGAACAATTTTATTTGAATTGGTTCTGTTACAACGCTGGCAATGTCATTAATATAAATTCAGAATAATAAAGGCTCTAAAACACCACCCTGAGGGACACCTGGGTAACTGGAAGTTCTTTGAAATGGTAAGTATGGATACTAACAAACATTTTTCGGTTAGTGAGGTATGCGGAAACACAATTACCAAAAGAAACAAGGAAGGTTAATAATCGAAGTTTTTGAATTACCTTTAAGTGTGAAACAAGGTCAAATGCTTTCCTGAAATCTAAAATTATTACATCTACCTGGCTGGATTTCTCTAGAATATTCGCAAAAGAATTGACAACCGATGTTAATTGGATGACAGTAGAAAACACTTTTCGAAAATCATGTTGCTCAAGTGAGAGTACACTCTTCACATTCAAGAATTTAGTTATATAGCTATGACGTGTTCTAGCATCTTACAGCATGATGACGTTAGTGACATTGGGTGATGGTTAATTATTAGTGTTAGGTCCCCTTTCTTCGCCACAGGTACTACCCGTGTAGTTCACCAGTCAATAGGAAGAGTTGCTGTGGATGAGGATGCACGAAAAATGATCACAAGGAACTTGCACACCATTTCCGCCTAGGGCGCAGAAAAACATTCGATATATTGTCAGGACCAGGGATTGATTTGGTTGTTAAGTTAAGAAGCATAGAAACTACGCCCGGCACAGATACAAGCTCGAAGTTTGCACCGGAACAAGAAAAAAAAGGGAATCGAGATATCACTTGTATTTGCAAAGACACTATGGAATTAAGCGTTGAAATGCTTAGCAATACTTTGCTTTTCGACGATAAGAATGCCGCCATCTACAATTTATTCAACTGGTTTATTTGTTTTACTGAAATATGTCCAAAAATTTTGTGGCGCGGTTAGACTAAAATTGGGCAGAGTGTGCTAAAATATCACCTTTTAGCATGCTCAACAGTCGAGCCTAATTTAACTCGCGCGGTTTGAATTTCTGTTATAGGGGCGTTCGTTCGTCTCCAGAGTTTGATCTTTCTTTTCATGTGAATGACTTTCGGCGGAACCCAAGCATCTGTTTTCTTTGTCTTGCTTTGTACAAAAGTTTGAACACAGTATGTA
Organism: Amblyomma maculatum; assembly: GCF_055883805.1. NCBI lineage: Eukaryota > Metazoa > Arthropoda > Arachnida > Ixodida > Ixodidae > Amblyomma > Amblyomma maculatum. Next base: position 113,877,605 of record NC_139348.1, read on the forward strand.
CAAAGTTCTTTAAACCTGTTTCAAATTTCTATACCATTGTTCCCTTTAAGGTTGCTGAGGTGACGATTTAAATAATCTAAAATAGTTTCGTCCCTGGCACGCGAAAAGACTTTCCCTAAAACACTTTTTGCTTTACTGGGATTGCATTTTTCCAAGCAGCACGAAAAACATGTCAATTCATGATAGATATGCCGCGATCAATAGAAACTGAGAACTTTTCGACATTTCTATTCAGAAACTTGAGGTCAAATATTGATGACGAAGATCCGTGCACTCACGTGGGTAAAGTTACAACTTAATGTAAATTGTGGCATAATATTATATCATGCATAATTGACATGAGGAATAAGTTCAGTACAAGGGGAGTAAGTTCTCCCAATTCCTGGAAGATTGAAGTCTCCTAATAGAAATATATTTTGTGCGTGAACGAAGTGATATGCGTACGCAAATCTCTTATGAATTGGAGCGGTGAACCGGGTGCTCGATAAACAGCAAACAAAAGGAAAGATTGTCGCCAACAAGAAACGTTTGGGATAATAGTTTCTATATCGTCAGCTTGACGCAGAAGGGTGGACGGCATATTTTTTTTACTACCACAGCTACCCCACCTCCCCTCGTCGATCTGTCGCGTCGAAAAACATAAGAAGGTGGGAACACGTCTTCATCATCTATTTTGCTGCGTAGCCATGTTTCGGTTAAAATGACTATAAGCGAACTATACCCTATAATAATCTCAAGTTGATCACATTTGTTAACGATACTACGGGCATTGATGTTTATAATACGTAGTTCTTTATTATCTGTATAGTGAAGTCAGTCTTTCTTAGAATTGTACTTTTCAATTTTTACTTGAGCGTTTTCTGTATCATCCCAAACAAATAGATTGTTATCAATGCGAAGTTTATAGTGAATAAAGCTTACTTCATTTTTTGTTGTCTTTTCTCTAAAGCACTGTTCCACAGAAGTTTACGATTCCTGAGCCAATAAGGTGATCTGAATTTCCTTTAGGACTACAAACAATTTTTCAAGCTGTTCTTAGTCACCAGTTCCTCCGTATATTGGCATTGGCAGAAGAGCAGATCTAACGCTCGCCATAGAAAATCAAGAATAAGGAGAATACCACCCCCTCTCTACACGCCCCCCTCTATCTCATCTCTCAAACTTGTAGATCGCTCCATTTTCTATTTTTTTTAAAGTGAGATAGAAATGACTTGCCACAGCGCCTATAGGAGGATGCCCTTATTTCCTTGTATACGCTTCCTGAAAAAGAACCCTCGCAAAACACTCCCCGGAAACCCATTGATTAGCTGTCTTAAGCGCCCTTAATTGTCGATCTTGTATTATTACGGAGGCACATGTTTTTAAGGACAGAAGCAAATCTTTAGCTACACAAAGCATGATATCAGGCATGGGGTTTCATTAGTTTGTCCGTCAGCAGGGTTTTCATCTTGCGTTGACAATCCTCCGTGCTGCGCTTCGCAGCAAAGTCTATATGGACCTTTTCCTTAACCGGATTTATGCTTACAACGTCTTATTTTGCGGCTGCCATAATATGCGTTGCGCAGTAAAAGCTTAAGGAAGCACACTTGGCTCTGATTCGTAGTGAAAGTCGCATCATTGTTTGCTATCACGACTAGAAAACACCTCACGCGCTCCCCCAGAGAAAAAATATGGTAAAAAAATCTGTTTTTAGTAACGTTTCGCGAATCCGCCAAGTCTTCTCCTCCGTCATTTTGTAGTGCATTTGCTGGAAGTGTTCTACGAACTGCGCTTCCACTATCAGCAACGTGGAAACGATGTTGTGCTTTTTCCAGTAGCATCTTCCGCATGTTTAAATGATCCTAGCCTGCCCTATCACTGAATTATGTTTGCTTTAATCTGGTCCATTTAAGGTGAAACATGAAAAGTAATCAAGTAGAGTAACGGAATACGCAGGTATCACATAAAAGAAGGGAAAATAATAGAGCTCCTACGGGCCCTAATTTACCTATTTATGACCCTCGACGGCTGGACGACGTTTTTCGTCATGAAATTTGTTTACAACATTATTTCCACTTTGGGAGAATTTTTAAGAACTACTCGTCGCTCATTTAAGAGTCGCTCGTCTCCACTTAATATCATTGCATTTTTCACGGTACATACAGTGCATCAAAATTCATTAGTCCCAAAGCCAAAGCTAGTTGCGGCTCATAGGTATAAATGCTTGGCAACACAATATAGTGTAGTAACACACAATATCTACAATGCTACAGCCCTGAGTAATTCGTTGAGTGTTTTGGCTGTTTTGATAACTAGTTTTCTCCTCGCACTATCTCCAAAGTGGAATTCACTTTCAGTAGGTGTTTCTTCCGCCGATAATGTAACTATTTTTTCAGAACCTGAGCGAAAAACACTGTTTTAATGTTGCGCTTGATTTTTGCTGACAGCTTTTTGAATCATGTTTTTTGTAATGCATTGCTCTTTCCTTTTTTATTTTATTCCTTGCTGATAGTAGTGCTGAGTTACATTTCTTTTGGTTTATATTGTCCTCTTGTTCGTTCTTTATAAACTGTGGTATATTTAAATTAAAAATAAAAACATATACAAACACGAAGGAAAAATTGGGAACTCTGCATGCAGGTATAAGTTATCAGGAGAAAAGTTTCGATAGAATTATCAATGTTTCTTGATAACTTGAAGTCAGGCGGAATGCTATTTCATACTTTTTCACCGTCGAACTGCATGAGGGGTTGGGCTATAGGAAGCGCGTTAAAAGGATAATATAATGTTTTTGTTCGTGGTGTTACAGCTTGGTAGAGTAAACAGACTGATTTTAAGGAAGCAATTGTTCAACGTAATGTCAGTCGCTTTTAGACACATCTTTAATTTAAATCCTTTAGTAAAGAAAACTACTCTCTGTTCTTCAAAGACAGGATGCCTGGTTCAAGTTGCAAGAGGTTATAATGCATTAGGCCCGTCTCCGGAGACGGAGAATGGGATCCAAATGACGCCCATGAATCACAACAGTACACAAGATGACAATGAAATATGTAGTAGTATACTATTTTTTTAAATATGTATAACAAACTTTTTTCTGCATCTAAATAACCTATAACATAATAGCTGTATGTTTGATCACAATTTATTAATAATATCACTCTTTACGTAAATGAACATGAATAAATAATGTTTAACTTGATGGTGTTATGTTTGATCACAATTTATTAATAATATATGTCTATACGTATATGAACCTGAATTTATAGTCTGGCAAAAATTGTTGGGCAGAACCGGAGATAGAACACAAAGGCTTGCAGGAATGAAAAATCATTTTCTCAAGATGATAACGGCAGAAAACTGGGACATGCACCATTCAGTGGCGGATGGCCATTGGTGGCGGTCGTACGCTGGTTAATGGTATTGTATCTGCAATCGAATGCAAAACTTTGAAAACACTGATCTGACAGACATTTTAAACATTGCGGTACTAGGCGCCAGTCGGGAGCTGACCTATAATTGCACTTTTCCTCAGAAATACTGCGGTAGGTGCGCCTTTCGGATTCCCATATTTCACTTGGTATATCGTCAGGGAAATGCGATAATCAACCCCGTACCGTAATAAGCCTCAATAGCCCTCATTAGACAAAATGTTGTAAATTACTGCTAGCCCTGGAAGCAAATGTTTCGGTATTAATCTTGTGCGTTCTGTAAATCCCTGCTACTCACTTATTTGAGCACCATTGCTATCATCAAGTCAGGTTTGCCATCTGCGTCGTGAATGGCTATATACCTGTGGCAGTCTTTAATAAATTGAATTTAATATGTTTACCTGCCTGGGCACCCGAGACTCTGAGGTGGATGTTTTACAGTTAGCTGCGAGTTAATTTTGGGTTCCTAATATCACTTTTCTTGTGCCTCTAATCTAATTATATAGGTATTTCATTTCAATGTTTTCTTTGCATCGGGCTCTGACGGTAAAAAAAGTGATTCATTACAGTGATCATTTCTCTCTGCAGAACTGAGTGGAAAAACCCAGACTGAACATTTGTGAGAAGGAATGAGCGCTCTGCTATCTAGCTCCTTTGTGAAAGGATGGTAGATGTGAAGATTAAGTGCAAATGGTGGTAGAGAATCTACATAACCTAGTCTACAGCCACGAACATGTTTCATTTATGTCTCCTCTTGACGTGCAAATTTTGATCTATTTATTTGAAATAGAAAGAATATCGAAACTTAAAACACACTTTCATTGGATGTCGCTTTGCGAGAGAACGATAAAGTATTTTGAGATGTTGCTATAAGCATATTGCTTGAATTAGTGTAATTTTTCTATGAATAGCACAATCATGATTTTAATGTGGCCCTTGAGCCCGCTTTTTCCAGCAAAGAGTGCCATATAAACTCGGTCAGCAGCATTTTTGAAAAGAGTTGCTTAAACTAAATATAAATGGATAATTTAGTGATCTGATAAGATTTAAGGACCTGTCTTTTCATATGCTAAAAATTGTTTTCAGATTCTAGTTATTGCCAAAAAGTTTGACATTGTGAATAATAGTAAGGAAAAATAAATATCGTAGAAGATTATACACTTGTTTCTTCTCCGTTTAGAATGTTTTCGAAGTCAAAGGTATTACACTCAACTGGCGAAAGACGTTTCCCGGGTGCATTCTTTTTAGATGGCATTTTTTTCGAGCTACCACCACGGAAACATTCCAGATTTTAAAATGACTTTCCAACGTGAACACAGCAGTCAATAATCGGTTCATCCTGCCCCAGCTGTGCCGCGCCCCTTTCCCGTTCTATGATTGTTAATTTCGATATCTTCGGCTCTTTTTCTTCCGTTGCGTGTTTTCAAATAAACTTGTATTCTTCGTAAATGAGTGCTTGAACAACCACCACTGAGCAGTCATCGCATGAGAGCGTAATGTGCATACGAATATTCCAACGACGACGACAAGTGCCTTTGAAAACTGATGTCTATTAGCTTTGTGTACATACATGTTCGTTTCCATCACATAAAGCGCAACCTGTCTTTAAATGCAATATGCTATACCTCCTCTGCTTTACTGGCTATATTCTTGCTGGCTTACACAGTGAGCCACCTCTGTAGAAGAGCTTAAGTGATCATCCACCTAGGAAAAAGTAGATAGTCGGGTTGGTGACGTCGCGTGCGACCGACCCTTCTCGGTGATCCTCCTTGGTCTCCCGTACTCGAGAAGTATATTAGATGAGTATGGGTTTTAAAATTGCCCACAACGCCATTACGGGCCACCGACAACCTTAAAAATTTTCATCGTCAGTGTGGTTCACACCGGCACTCTCTGTTAATTGAGCGCGTGTCCCGGGGTAAGCAATAGCTGATTTCAGATGACTTTTCTGAAATTTTCACTTGATTGTCTATTACATTCGCTAAAAATCGGGATTTCACTCGCCAGAATGGCCGAAACTGCGAACACAATATATGCGGAATCGTTCAGAAAACCTTATTGCGGAAAGGGGTCATCAAATTTAAAATTAAAAATTTGTAAAGCATTGTTCGTTAGTAAATCTTGCTGTTTTGAATACTTGAACTACACGCCGCTAGTTCCGCTTATATCTGATAGGCATAAAAAATTAATACAAGCAAAGATTGGGTTTAGAATTTAGAATTTAGTCACCTTAGCTGGAAGATTTCGCTGGACCGCTTACTTAGAAAATTAGTGTTTATCAAATAATATCTCAAACTGAAATTAACGCTATTGATGTGGATGTTACGCAATTTAACATAAGCCAACGCAAAATAGTAAAACACTACGGCAGCACCACCTTTCAAATTCTAAAGATTTCGAATACATTCGCAAACTGGCATATCGCACGAGTAAAGTCCATCGGTTAAGATACCATTCCATCTTCCGAACGCGAGTTTAATCAGATGTGAGCGAGTGTAAACGTGTAACTGAGCTATTAGAGGAATCGGGTAAATTCTAAAACTGTCATTCATGTCGCACCGGTAAACTCGATCGGGTGAGAATGCCATTTCATGTTTCGAAGACCATTTCGAATCAGGTGCGATCGAATGTAACCGTGTATCTTATATATTAGAGGAATCGGTGGTCATTTTTTCTCACCTATTAGGAACCGCTAAATAATTGGTGATGCTCCACTGCCGGATATTTTGTAGTTCTGTTTGTGATTCCTTGGGAAGCCTATTACCACTGACGAAGCATTTGTACACAAGCCATGGTTAAGTGCATCCACAAATGGAGGTGTGTTTACACTCCCGCTAAAACTCAAAAGGGAGGGCACTCCTTAGTCGCTAAAAAAATTGTGATCCAACTGATGAATGGCAGCAATACTTGCTAGGTGGTAGTGTTTTATGCCCCGGATATCATAAAAGTTGATGCAGAACCCCTCCTGCCCGTATTCAGGCCACGTATGCATCCTCTTCATCCCAGGTAAGGCTATATACAGAAGAGAGGGTGCGAACACAGAGAACGGAGAGCTCATGGTAGGTGGTGCGAAGCCTTTATTACTGATATGTAGAGAGACAACGAAGCTTGAGAAAAAAAGAAGGAAGGCGGTGGGTCGTCCCGTCTGTGAATGTACAAATTATTATCCACTCTGCAAATTTTCTCGTCCAAAGTTATATAAATGCACTTATGAAAATAAATGTTACATGCGCATCATCTCGTGTACAAACTAAAGAAAAGCACGTAAGAGGACATAATTCGATTTCGTATATGTTAGCATCCTCGTTATCATGAGTTACAGCACTATTATTGAATAACATTCTGTGACTGATAAACCTGCAGCAAATGGCGAATAGAGTAGTGCACGTTCAGTACGTTTTACATACGGGATTTGCGCACTAGGGGATAAACGTATAAGTGATTCAGAGTACTTTTTCACGTGTTTATAATCATATTTCCGCAATGCGAGGCCTCCTGACTGTTGATAAAATTACAGGCTGTGGAACCGTGACAATCCGTTCTTTTTATGCCTCTTCGCATCATGTTGCAGCCGCAGAAAATAATTAAATTTAGACCGAGAGCGGAATGTGATTATTCTAATGAGAGGTATATGACTGAGCCCATTATCACTCGTAAGGTTTTTTGCCATGCTGTGCTCTCCCAAGGTGTGCTAATCTTTTAGCCACACGAGATCTGCCCTTGTGAGAAGCTGGCACAACTGACAATATAAAAATGACTCCTAGAATATGTGCCTTTTTTACATGAAGGGGGAAACTAAGTTTGCCACGTTTATTTTATCTTTATTCCTCACTAAGAGCGGTATTATTGAACGCAAGAAAATAAAAACATTTACCGAATAATATACACTAGGCTATCCGTTAGCGCAATGAAAATCGTAACAGGAACTGCCCTCATTATAAACCAGAATATACATGAGAAAATCTGTGATTCTGCTTCACAATTTCAGTCTTAATCTATATCATAACCGCTGGCACGTAAGTTATCTCGCAGCACTACTGCAGCTGTGTCTATAACGCTAACCGAACTTGACCAGAGCTGAGTCTAACAATACCTAACAGTTACACTTTTTTCTTACTAAAGGGAGTAGTGACGTCAAAAGACTGACAGATGATGTTTTAGTCTTGAAGATAAAATATCGCATGTGCATTCTATTGCAATTAGTGTACAATGCTTGCGTAGCCTAGATGAGACAATTTTCGGCTTGCATATGTTGACTTCGAAGATGTGACCCCTTTGTGGTAAACGTTTCTGCTGCAAGGGTTGGTTGGTTGGTTTATTGCTTCTTGTTTGTGAGGCCTTAATGTCCAATAAAAATCTTTAGATTTCAGTGACACTCTACTATTAATCTTTTCAAGGAAATTTGTTGTCGAATATAGCTAACGCGAAATTTATATTGTCATTCATTTTATTGTCTATATGTTTGGTTGAAACTTTGCTTAATCAACCACCTTTGATCACTATGATGAATTCCGACGCGGCACACACTCACAAGCCCCGCCGGGGTGGTGCAGTGGTAAGACGCCCGACTACTGTGCCACAGTTCCCGGGTTCGTATCCCAACCACGGCGGCTGCGTTTCGATGGAGGCGAAACGAAGTGGCGTCTGTTTGCTGTGCGATGTCAGCATTGTTGTTATTGTTGTCCGTAGCCCTCCACTACGGTTCCCCTTTCTCTCTTTCCATTTTCACTGCTACCTTCCTACCTTCCCTTACGGCGCGGCTCACGTGTCCACAGAGCAAGTGTGACAGGTACTGCGCCTTTGCCTTCCTGTGAACCAATTAAAAAAAACACACACAAACGGTAGGATAGTCATAGAATTGAAACCATTAGGTACTCAGGGGACAAAGTAAGTATAGTAATTTTAACGCGAAACCCTTTGATGGCTCATACTCGCGGCCATAATCCTGTCCGTCTGACAGGCAGAAGTGTCACACTTCCTCTAGATTCCGCGAGATACCGTGAGATTCGGACGTCATCACTTAGTAGTGTTATCGAAGAATCTGCCATGAGAAGGAAAGTAAAAGTGAATAAGCAAATTCTGTCTACTGGGAATTGAACCTCCATTCCATAGATCCCCAGCCGACTGCTTTAAGCAACTGCGCCACGACCGCGGTCTTTTTTTAGCATGGTATTTATTATACACCTTCAAATGCAGAAGAGGGCTGTATACATTATTTACAAGGTAATCAACCTGTAGTCGAACAAGTGCAATTGAAATCTATTATACAACACAACACAACTACAACACGCATTACCACAACTTCACTAAACTGATGGCAAGGAAAGACAACACATCAATATTGGGAGCTAGTATGCTTGATAGTCACTATCTTCGTACGTGGATCTGAGCTGGTGCACCGTCTGGCCAAAATGAGTACTGGGGGAAACAAGAGGCTCAGCATTCTGGTATTTTCCACTGGCTGAGAAGAAAAGGGGGAAAACTTTATCACAGGGTTCTTGGTCATGTTGGGTGGCCATTAGGTAACGCACACTGTGAGAATTTAACATAACGTCTTTCTTCACTGTCCTTTATAGAACATCCCAAAATAAAATCGCATCTTTGCAGGCAGTAAAACAGCAATCAATGGTTTGAGGTTATCACATAGCCAACATTTACCAGAAGAAATAAAAACGTCCCAAAGTGACTCAGGCTATGAGAGACGCCGTAGTGGAGTCTCTCATAGCCTGAGTCGATTTGGGACGTTAAACCCTACACACCATTCCAAACCAAAAATGCTTTTTTTTTTGTGAAGCAACACCCGGGATCGTGAAAGAAATATCATAATTATCCTTGCCTACAATGAGGACGATTGTAGCGAAATTCCGCGAGTGACAGATCCTGCGCCTGTCCTTTCCTGTAAACCAATTATAGAAAGAGGAGCACGAAATGTACCGTGGGGAGAAGCAACTCTCAGGCTCTCGCATTTCTTCACTGTAGGTTTTGCAGTGCTCTGAGCGAGAGAGACAAACATTCATTCGGAGCAGGCGTGAAATATCCAGCCTTAGGTGGTGGGCAGCATCCACAGTCCAGGAAGCCATGGACCCGAGCCATCTCCCGAGTCCGGTTGACCAGACTACGCTGATCATCCAGGCTGGGGCTTGACAGCTGTCTCCCACTGCTCTTCGGTTAAGGCCATGATGGTTATAGTACCATTTGGTCCCTTGCATCCCCACACCATACGCTGTAGGGTGTTTGGTACGTTGCAGAATGCGCATTCATATTTGTAGGAAGTGGGCGAGATTCTGTGCAGTAAGGTGTAGATGTGGATTTTCATTTGGATTTTTCGGACGGTGACTGCTTCTTCTCTGGTTAGTTTCTTGTGGGGTGGAGAATATTGGTTTTTGTCAAGTCTTTAAGGCAGAAGGATGTCAGTATATTTCTTGGGTACATCCTTTTTCTCCAAAATCTATCTGGAAGTGGTGACCGGCTAGCATATTCTCGGGCTGAGGTTTTGGTGGTCTCGTTTCCTTCCAAGTGAATGTGTCCCGGAGTCCATATGATGCAGGTGTCTGGGAGGTGGTGAGTTGTGGTGCGACAAAGAATTTGAAATGCTATGCTGGAAATTCTTCGCTTTCGGTAGTTCCTGCATGCAGACTGTGAATCAGTGCGAATGACATGTTCTTTGCTCGTCGAGATTGCTAAGGCAATTGAGGCCTCATTCGGCTGCGTCAGTGTCATTTTTGTATTCAACATATGTTTTAGTGCTAACAGAAAACACTGCTTCCCATTTAGTGATCTACTTTTCAATTCTTCTAGGAAATATCACAGCGGATGTCATTTTCTCTAGCGGGTATCAACTGCAATAAAGTGAACTTTATATGGCATTCTATGTTTCGTGACATTAAATGTGCCGTATTATATTCTCGTTTTATCGAGTGTCCGTCCATTTGATGTCTTTCTGCTCACGCTATTGAACTTGCTAATCTTTGGGTGGAACGCATTCACAAATCATAAATTATTCTGTGGTCGCGAATATGAATCAACAGACATGACATAGTTCAAGCACTTTAGACAGGAATAAAGGGAAAACACAGACATCACAAACGCTAGACATCAACTAAATTCATTGAGCGCAATCATAAATTTATGAAGGCAAACACGCTCGTGCTTCAAAAATGTCATGGGCTAAACCGCATGCGCGATGGCACCTTCTCAAAAATCCTCTCTTCCTTTTTCGTCAGAACAAAAGCTGCCTGATAATCTTTCTTCCAGGTGTAACGTAACGTTTGTAGCGTATTGTAGAACGTTTTGAATCTAGCAGTGTTCATGACGTGACAATTTTCTCATGACAATGTTCATGAGAACATTGTGATGGAACAATGAGATGAAGCAGTACGCGAACGTTTGCCACAGGTCGATTCACAGACGAGCCGCAGCAAACGAAGCAACCATATGGTGCTAATTTTACTTTCCCATTCTCCTCGAGAACGCTTTGAAGAAAAACAAGCAAATATCTTTTATTTTCGGACAGTGACTGTCTAGAAAATACAATTGGAGAATAATAAAGAAAGAGCAGAATTCTGATGACGGACGAGTGGAGTTTGAAAGTTTCAAAAATTCCCCTTTCAGTTTAACATAAAAAAAGTTAGAATGAATGATGCTAGCTGTGAATTCCAATATCTGCGCTTAAAGCCAACAACACAACTGACCCAGTCATTATTTCTGGAGAACATATTGAGCTCACTAGTATCTTAATGAGGGGTCGACATAAGCTCCTTAACCGAACCTTCAAGCTAAGCATGCAGATACTGCCTCGACTGTAAAAATTCTTCTTGGGCGCTTAATTGTCGCGACTGCGCCAAAGAACATATTGACGCGAGACACGACTCACAGTATTGCCGAGTTAGTAATTTCCTCGCTAAGTTTAGTGGGGTTTACAACGTTGTGAGGGCGAAATTTCTGCATAACGTGAGGCTGAAGTTTTAGCTGTTTTTAGTTCCTGCTGCCTCTTAATTTGGCTGTTTGGGCTGCTTGGGAAATCCGTTCGGATAAGTACATGTTCCCAAACTTGTACTTATGCCTTCACAAGAATATCTCAATGTTGCAATGTTCCTTGTGTGTGTTTTGTTGTGTTTGAAATAAAAATTGTTTGATTGATTCCTAAGCACGAAAGGTTTTACTGAGATTACAAGATGGCGAAGACCTGACCACCCCACCTTGAATTGACTTGTGCGGCGTGTTTAAGCGCAATGCTTCAGTTTATGCCCACTTTACCGAGCATGCGGCTATGCGGATTTGTATTTACGCAGTACTTGCTGCAGGTAAGGAAAACGACGAAGCAAGATCTTGTGCCAAGCACAGGGCTACAGGAAATTTCTGACTAGATGGGTGCGATGGCGCTACTGCAGCACAGGGTACCTTCAATCATGTGAAATTTGACGCGTCCACAGCAGCAAAAAAAAAAACAAACAAAAAACGTCATCGCTGCTGCACCGGTCATTCTCTTGTATAGGCAGGCAAGATAGAATGTGTGATTCACAAGCGTGAATTCTTGCGCACTGCAAGAGTTACCCCTCAGATGGTTATAAATAATCATGGAATACCAATTTGTTAACACGTTCTTGGAACAACTATTTAGTATTTCTCGCCCCTTCCCCTCTGGCCACCGATCCCATTTATGGACACCGCTGCGGTTTCTAACGTTCGCCAACTGCCTGCCGCTGGTCTTCGAAGGCATCCTGGACAGCACACCAGGTCTCTCTATACATTACTCTATTTGTTTATATTCATCTTTTCAGAATTCCGGCTCCATATGCCTTTTTATTCAAGAGAGCTGACTTATTACAACTGCTCTACTTTTAGATCATGATTACCAAACGACATACAATTACCGAAGCTATTCATCTTTTTATCTGATTTTTTCCTTCGCCAAATATTATTGCACATTTTCATGCCTGCTTGGCTGTATACCATGATTAGAGGTAAAGATATTAAACTATTATATGTCAACAGAACCGAAAACTGGGCGAGTTGGTGAAAGTTCAAAATTATGTACAGCGCGAGAAACAAAGACAGTGGAAGAAACACGCAAACAAACAGTGCTTGTTTGTTTGCGTGTTTCTTACCCTGCCTTCGCTTTTCACTCTGTGCATAATGTTATATATTCACTTTTCAAGATTGTTTGTCCAGACAGAGAGGTTCATTCAGGAAATGTTATTTTGTGAGCGTATATATAGGAAGCAAAGCTACAGTCTCGGCTCGGCCGTACCACACTACGAATTTGTGATGACTCATAAATGACGTGTCTTATATGAAAGAAAGCTTAGCGAACAGTAACTATCGATCAAGCATCATTCGAGTGGTTTGGCGAAGTAAAGCAGACTATCTGTCTTCTTTGTTACAACGCTACAGTCCGAAGAACTGCGCGTCATTTTTAGGCGAATAACACTGATGTGTACTCTACACCAGCCCGCTGTATAAAAATGAGATATGGGCATTTGTTTCAGTTTATTCGATACTCATTACTGAAATGTGAAGAAAAACAATACACTCTTCTGCTGAAATTTTGCTACAAAAATATGTTTCAGATCTGCATGGTATCATATTTATTATTTGTGCGATACTTTTAAGTCTCTCATTTTTCAGTTTTATATGCGGTGCGGCAGTCGTTCTCTTTAATAATACTGGCAGATATTCCGTGAAGTGCCGCACAAGTTGTATTGTAACGAAAATAGGTTGAATAGAATATGAAGCTCAAACAAAGTTCTTTAGATATGCTGTTTTGCACAGTCACAAGAATTTATTTTTTTTAAAGTGCAGCGCAATGATTTGGAGCAAGTAATAATTTTAGTTTCCTTTCTTTTATATCTACAGCTTCGGCTTTTGCAACCCAGCGCGCTTTTAATGAAAGGCAAAACAGTCCATAGTTTGGAGTACAATTATTTTAACATTTTAGTGGCTTCCGCTCAAAAGCGAAGCATCCTCCACATAATAAATAACTCGAAGAATAGGCAGCCTCAACCACTCGATGCATATTAGGCGCCAGCAAAGCGCAGCAATGCTCAGAAAAGCTCTAATTACACATCATCGTGGACCAGCTGCAGATGAGCGTAATTTATGTACCTTGTATTTGTTTTTGCATCACACAGCATTTCTTCGCAAAGCGCCTCTGCGGTTGCTCAAAAGTAACGACAGGCCTAGGTTTGACGCAAATACGGGAGAAGGAGGGATCAGGCGATCAGCTTCTGCTTTGTTCATTCCATCAGCTAATGGGTTCAACTTTCCCATCAAGTGATGTGCTCTGTAAAATGATGTGTCTTTGTGTTTCATTCTAACCCACCTGCTGTTGCACCCTTTGCAGAAACGGGGTTATCACTGAATAAAGAATAAACAAATAAAAGGAAAACTCACTCTGTAGTCGAGGGACTCAAAGCCGTAGTGGAATTTCCGCGTACATGATAAAAAAATATCGTAGCAATACCACGTAGAAGCGTCCCAACTGACTGGATTAGCGTTAGTGGCAGAAAACCTGAGATACCTTGTCTTTCTTCAAGCATAAGGTAACCAATTATAAGTCTGATGTTATTCAAACATTAAATATTTCCTTTTGCCTTTGCCTTCTTCTCCGAAACCGCGTGGTTGAGTGTTTCCTTTTTAATGAATGCTTTTCACACAAAATCGAATTATGGCTTCCACATCCCCATTTCCCATAAATTCGTGTACTCTGTTACACATAAAAAGCAGCAATTTATACCAGCACTTTGTCGTAACCATGTGAAGCTCTTCCGAAAACATCGCACAACCATGGCATGAATATTTTAGTTATCAGCATTTGGAGAGTTAAACTCTGCCAAAGAAGAAGCAATTTGAAATCAGCAGGAACTCAGCTTGAACATTATTTTGAAATAGCGGCATTCTTTCTCTTACTTTTAGCGGTTCATTGCAAATACGAAAGATACGAAGAGTGAATTTTATGCTCTTCTAGATATCATGAAGATACATAAGGGCGTTAGTTAGCAAACCAAACAATATGAAGAATAACGACAGCCTACAGTCTTCCTACAGCCGCAAAAACAACCTCCGCTGCCTGGTGCGGACAGGAGAAAAAATAGAGAAGAGAGGAAAAAGAAAAGGGAGATTAAAACGCACCCCGCAACATCCGTCGTGCACCACCGAAGCAGTGGCGGGTGCAATGACGGCCTGCAACAGATAAACTTCGGTGGCTGGCTAGCCCCTGTCGCAAGCGGCGTTGACCTACCGTCCCAGCCCCGTAGGGCCAGAAACTGCCAACCTTCACCAGTGCCTGATGATCTCCAGGTTGTCGAAATTGCTCCCGCAACGCTCCACTACGGCGACTCTATCTTTTCGCTTTCATGCCAACCATCCATCTAGTGCGGCATGGTGCAGGTGTCCACAAAACATATTTGACATAATGCGCCTTTTCCGTCCTTCGACAAATTTTTGTATTATTATTCCACAGCACATGGATATATCTGCATTTCGCCTCAATTAAACGCCGCCGCCGACGGCCGGGTAAGAAACCGGTTATTCCGGAACAGTACTCGGGCATCTTCACCACTGCGCGAGACAGCGGGGCATGCCTTCTCAAAGAGAAGCTGAAAGAGAAAAGGATGCAGATCCAACGGATTCCACATTAAAAGCAATATTAGTGGGTTACAAAAAATCTGGGTATTGGTTTATTCTTGTCGTGATCTGTTCCCTAATCTCCTATCTTATTACCGTCCTTGAAGAGCGGGAGAGAATTTTGATCTTTAGACTGCCTCTTAATGAGTGGGATCAAAATATCCAAGCGCTACATGCCCTTGGTCACTGGTCAGGATGGATGCTGCGCCTTCGAAAATTCCTGTAACCAGCTCATGCAATTCCTTGAGTCGGACCAAAAGCTGTTTGTATTGATAACAGCCCATAAATGCACCCAAGTATGAGGTCATTTCCTGGCCATTCCAGCGCAGCCTCTTCGCCACCATTTCTTCGTACCGGCAGTAGAGCTCCAGAAACTTGCTGAGCACAACGCCCTTGAATGCAGCTGGGTATAGGAAATCTGAGTTCATGCAGGCTTCGACCACGTCACACACGGCCATTCTCATTGTCTCGTGGTGCACGTAATTGCTGTGCCGGCATACTGCGTGCTTGCGGTAGCTGTTCTCAATCCCACAGTTCTTGTTGAGTGCGGCTTTTATGGAGAGGAGGACATAACTAAGGGAACAAGCATGGTTCCAGGCGTGTTGACGGTAAGTGCCGAGAATATTGAGACAGACCAACCCGCTCTCTTTGATTCGAGCGTTGAATTGCACTGCCTCGGCTGGTGGAGAGATCAGGCGAACACATGGTGGTTTCATCGGGTACTCACGCGGACAGGTAATCAGGAAGTAGAAGAAACCACCATCGTACGGTGTGCCTGGAGGACCCATCATGAGAGCATGAACCACGGAGGCGTCGCTGCTGTCCCGAGCTATATACACTCCAAGTATAGAATTGACTTCAATGCACGCGAGCTCTTGCTTAAGTCTCAGAAGACACATTGGGGACGGTTCTTCATCGCAGGTCCTGGCGCGAACCTCTGAACTTGCCACTGAGCCAGCGTCACCAGATGCTTCTTGGTCGCCCAGCATCACTGCTGATTGATCACCGTATTTCGAAGGCGTAAGGGCGCTGTCAAAAGCCGGTGCAAGTAGATGGAAATGTAACGTCGTCTTCGTCCACTTCTATCTCAAGTGCGCATGAAATCGCTTGGAGGCATTTCGGCTTATTGCAGCCATAGGAGGCACACAGTTAAATATACTTTGTACTATGACATGACGTTTAAGAGTGCAGTAACAAAAGGCGTACTGTCATGTTGCCTGTGAGCATAACTTGTAAAAATGTACAAATAGCACCGACAGGGTGGTGCAGTGGTAAAACGCCCTTCTACTGTGCCGGAGTACCCGGGTTCGATCACGACCGTGGCGGCTGCGTTTTGATGGAGGCGAAACAAAGAGGCTGTATGAAGAGGTTGTGGCTGTATGAAGAAGGAAAAGAAAATGCACGGGCCTGCTACTGGCTTTGCAGCTGAGCCACCTCCGCTACCTCGTGTGGACAGAAGTAAAAATAAGAGAAGAAAGGAAAACGAAGAGGGAGAGAAAGACGCGCGCCGCACAACAGCCGTCGTCCACCACCTAAGCAGTGGCGGGTGCAATGACGGCCTACAACAGATAGATTGATTTATAGGAAGGGAAAGGCGCGGTAACTGTATCACTTGTTTCCTGTGGACACCTCAACTGCGCCGTAAGGGAAGGAAGGAAGGCGGGAGTGAAAGTGGAAAGAGATATAGAGGTGCCGTAGCGGAGGGCTATCCAGTAATTTCGACCACATGGGGATCTTTGACGTGCGCTGACTTCGCACAGCGCACGGACGTATCTTCGTTTCGCCTCGATAGAAACGCAGCCGCCGAGGTCGGGTTGAAACCCGGATACTCCGGCACGGCCTACAACGAATAAAATTTCGGTGGCTGGCTAGCGCCGCGTTGACCTGCCGTCCCAGCCCCGTAGGGCCAGGAACAGCCACCCTCTCACCTCCGATGTCAGCGCACGGTAAAGATCCCAGATGGTCGAAAATACCAAGTAGCCCTCCACTAAAGCTCTTCTTTCTCTCCTTCCAATTTATCGCCCACCTTCCTCCCCTCCCCTCCACTACGGCGCTGTTCAGGTGTTCAAAGGAACGTGTGTGACAGATACTGTGCCTTTCCCTTGCTGTGAACCAATTACTAATTATTATATTTGACAGACTGCGTCACACATATCAAAAGAGGAGCTATTAACTATCTGCCATATGAAATACAAGGTTGATCGTGTTCTCCTTATGGGGCTGAGTACGTCCATTCTGTGTTGGTCCTTTTTTCGATTGAGGCGAAAAGCAAGGCACCCGTGTGCTGTGCGATGTCAGTGCACGGTAAAGAACCCCAAGTGGTCGACATTTCCGGAGTCCTCCATTACGGCGTCTGTCATAGCCTCAGTCACGTCGGGACGGACGTTAAACCCAACAAACCAAACCAAACCAAGTACAAGAGTAGAGGGAAAGGAGCAGGATGGGAGTAAAAGCAGAAAGAAAGAGAAAGGGTGTCATAGCGGAGGCGCCCGGAGTAATTTCGACCACCTAGGGATCTTTAACTGACAGTTTAGTTCAGTTTGAGGTCTCTCCCCTGATGGGGCTTGGGAAGGTAAGTCACCGCCGCTTGCGGCGGGGGCAGGCCTGCCACATAAATTTTATCTGTTGTAGGCCGTCATTGCACCTGCCACCGTTTCACTGGTGGGTGCTTCCAGGAGCTCCTAGGTGCACTAAATAAATAAAGAATTCAAAGGTCCACTTCTTTCAGGCTCGCTGTAACTCTTACTTTGCAAGATAGCGAATTTACGAGAGCCCAAAATTACAACAAACGCATTTTTTAATGCCCTGTGCATATCACATATAGCGTCATCTTGTTTTCCTGAGTGCGCAGGGCTGGATCCAAATATTGACGTTGTTCACGGCAAGGAAGAAATCGACACTTTGCACGACGAAATGAGTTTACACAGAGAAGTCCCTTTCGTCGGCTCCTCGTGCAAATGTCTACTCGGGTACACAATGTGCTACGTCCGTATAATTACACTGTTCTCTTAAACTTCCCATTTCCTATTTTATATATTTGAAGCTTCTCTTTCTCGTATTTGTTTCTAGCAGTGTCCACCGAAAGCACTTCTGCGGAAGCAAAGGTGGCAACTCTAAAGGATAACTACCACCTACTTCCTGAACTGCTCTTTTTTTATTTCATATATGAGATCAATTACGCGGAAGAACACATTTTGCGAGAGTACGAGAACCTCCGACCAAAGTTTTCGCGGGAGAAGGTGAAAGCTCAGTTATTCAAAGTCGCACGCCATGTGCTGTTCAACCTTGTGCGCAGATGCTGACACAGAATCCCTAGAGCGCTATTATATATAGAAAGTTCTGTGCAGCTCAGTAAACGCCGAAATAAGAATGGGTGGCTATACAAACGAGCACTCTCTGTCCTTCAGCTCTCAATTCAACTCACTTTCCTCGATTCCGTTCCATTGTGGAGAAGTAATGAGGCGGACTACGGTTTCGATTTCCAAGCGCTTTCACTCCTCTGACCGAAACCTGAGTCTGTTTGATACTAGGTTATCTTTGGAATTCTGCTGTGTGAGCGTCAGCTCAGCTCATATTGACTTCAGGCAGAATGACAATGGTTCATTTTTCAGGCATGGGATATACCCTATTCCTCAGAAATAGCTTTGATTTCTCTTTTTGTAGTTTCTTTTT
Organism: Amblyomma maculatum; assembly: GCF_055883805.1. Lineage (NCBI taxonomy): Eukaryota > Metazoa > Arthropoda > Arachnida > Ixodida > Ixodidae > Amblyomma > Amblyomma maculatum. Next base: position 113,896,309 of record NC_139348.1, read on the forward strand.
AATTGTACTGCACCAAATTTTGAGTGGTGCCTTAAGTGGCATGTAAACCACTTTTTACATCCTAACCTCAGCTTTAAGCGATGCTGATGTTAAAATCTACAAAATTGCATTCGGTACCTCGCTTTATAGAAGTCCAACGCTTTGTGTTTTGTAGCATGATTTAAAGACTCGAAAGCAATAGTAACCAAGCTTTTCGAGGGCATACTTTAAGCAACTCAGCGTCTAACCTGAAAAGCATTCTGCCAGCTTATAGCTTGAGGATAAAACTTTTTAGCTGATTAGTGGAAAATGCCTTTGCAACCATGAGTATCAGCTGTCATCTGTTATAGCTACATCTGTTAATACGGTAGAAACAATTGACATGGGGGACAGCCTGGCTTCAAATTTAGGTTAATAATAATAATAAATTGGTTCACAGGAAGGGAAAGGCGCAGTAACTGTCACACTTGTTCTGTGGACACCCGAACCGCGCCGTAAGGGAAGGGAGGAAGGTGGGAATGAAAGTGGAAAGAGAGAAAGAGGAGCCGTAGTGGAGGGCTACGGAGTAATTTCGACCACCTGGGGATCTTTAACGTGCGCTGACATCGCACAGCACACGACGCCACTTCGTTTCGCCTCCATCGAAACGCAGCCGCCGCGGTCGGGTTCGAACCCGGGAACTCCGGCACAGTAGTCGGGCGTCTTACCACTGCACCACCCCGGCGGGGAGTTTACAGAGGGTTCAAAACTGAAATGAAAAGGTGAGTGAATTCATAATAATTTTAGCCTTGGTGCTATATCTGGGGCTAAATCGGGCGCCAGGTAAATCGACTTGGTTTGGTTTTAAGGCGTTTAACGTCCCAAAGTGGGTCAGGGTATTGTCTCCATATCCTGACCCGCTGCCGGTATGAAAGGCGCCATGGTATTGTCTCCATATCCTGACCCGCTGCCGGTATGAAAGGCGCCATAGTGGAGGCCTAAGAAATTTTCAACCACTTGGGCATAAGGCTTAAATTGGTTCGTTAATTAACTAACAGCCGTAATTACCTACTTACATTTCATTTTAGGGGATATGCTGTTTTATAAAATACTAGCTCCTTTTTAAATCGAATTGCAGCGAAAAAAGAATTTGTTAAAAATTGTAGCATTCGTTTTAAAGTTCTCAAATGTAACCCGAACGGCAGCTTCTGACACTAACGTAATGCCAGCGGGCGCACCCGGCGCAGATCGTTCGTCCAATGAACCCTATTAGGCTAGACTGCCAGCGCAGCGACTGCGTACATTGAATACTGACGCGGCGCCTATCAGTGCGCCCGAGGTCGAAACCAAATTGAGAAAGAACGGTCGCTCGCCCGTCTCCTTCTTAGATAATGTCAACAGAGGGACGAAATCTCTGCTTAAAGCGATCTACGTCACATGCACGGCGTTTCCCAATGACGTCGGCTATCAGAGTGACAATTCTGGGCATTGTAGAAAGAACAACATGTTTTTAAAGAAAATTTGCTGTCGCGATTACTGTTTGTAGGACGAGCTCTATGTGCTAAAAACACAACATACCCACTAATAAAAAATAAAAAGTTAAATAGTGTGCATATTTATTGATCTAACTAACTGAAGAGTTGTGCCTTTTACCTGTGTCCGCCATAGTCTCCAGTACAGATGGAAGGACAAAAAAATCTAAAACGTGTTACATTTATTGTAAAAACTTGGACCTTCTAAAAACACCCCGTACAGATTTCGGCAGTGTAAAATCCAAGGCTAGATTGCATCATGCTTGAGGTATAAGAAGCGTAACCTCGTATCGTCTTGCCTTGACTGCCCTTGCGTAGCAGTAAGCGACTCTGAGTTTCTGCTTTGTGCATTTTGCTCACAGCCGTGCCTTCATTGCTCCTATTACACAATTATTTAAGCCTTGAAGTGCGGAGCAAACGAGTTCTTTTTTTTTTTAATTTCGCGGTATCCATGGTGTGCCTAATTATGTCTAACTAGGCACGAACAAATGTATTTAAATTCGATTGAAATCAATTCAGTGCGAATATTGAACCAGGAATTGTTAGCTCCAAATTGGGTCTGACTTTTTTCTAACGCAGTGGAGGGCCATTGTTATATATCGAAATTAATGAACGGGCAAAGCAAGCATGTGTATCTTTTCTAAACAATTCGTGTTCATCAATCGGCTTCGAAATATTGTATATCAAAGATACGCATTGACGAATTGTTCAGTTTAGAATTCACACTCTCCACAATTATGAAACGCACCCAGCGCTTGTAACTGTCACCAAAAATAAGCTATTTTCATTTTTTTTTCTATGATATACACTGATTGAGGTTGGGGTAGAACTACAGGAAAGTCTACACAGTCTGAAAAAGCGCTGAACCAGTGTTGAGGGGGAGCCTCTCTTAGCAAGCCGAGCCCAGGTTTCGACTAGGAGACTTGCCGCAGACGAAGACAGGTTCCCTTGTCGAAACCTTGGCACGACTTGTTAACAGACTGGGTTTCTTTTTCCGAGACAAAAAGATGGATTTGATGGAAATTTATAAACATCCACAAAAACCACATTAGAGGCATTTTTTACATTCAACATTTTGGGTTCCATAGATGATTAGAAATATTTCAAGAAAGAAATAAAACTCAAGCTTAACATCAACGACCTCTATATTCCCAACCAAATCTTGCCCATGAAGATAAAGCAAAGAAGCTAACTTTTATTGGTCAATCGTCTATTTATTACACTCTAAACGCATTCAATCTCCGGTTTGCTGTAATACCCGCCAGCAGAGAGCACATTGTTGCGCCTTTTCGCAGGTTTCAAACACACAAAGTATAGTTTAAAACACATCACTCCAATCACTCCTTAAAGTATTTTCTCCAAACGTTGTTTTCGGTGCGCGCCGTACCACCTTCTAAGCAGCTACGTTTCAGAAAAATAAAAAACAAATAGGCTAATAATATTAATTTCGTTGTGCTAAGCCAATGCAAATATTAGGCATATTTAGTGTAGCTAAGAAGCTCACTTAAAGAAAGATTGTATTTTATTAGCGATGATACAAGAAGTTGCAGTTAAACGAATTAGTGAAGTCGTAATGTAAGAGACAAAAAAAATCCAAAAGCATCACAACTATACTTAAGCCGAAATCCAGCGCACGTCTTGCACGCCTACTAAACGAGATGCCTGTAATGCTAAAAACCTGCGGAACGGTGTGTCAAAGTGCAGATGTTTTGAAAAAGTATTTTATTGGCCAGGCATGTGCGAATTAGCTCGTGGAAATGTACCATGCCCATTTGAAAGCTCGGGTCACTGCAGTCAAAGGAAAATGCTGGTTTGGTTTGTGGGGTTCAACGTCCCAAAGCGACTCAGGCTATGAGAGACGCCGTAGTGGACGACTCCGGAAATTTCGACCACCTGGGGTCCTTTAACGTGCACTGACATCGCACAGTACACGGGCGCCTTGCTTTTCGCCTCCACCGAAAGGCGGCCGCCGAAGCCGGGACTCGATCCCGCGTCCTTGGGAGCAGTAGTCGAGCACCGTAACCACTGCGCCACCCCGGCGGGGCCCATCCGCATTTTGCAGGTTATGTCTTCCAGGGAACAATTCTTCTAAAACCGCAGCTCAGGTTAAACTATTCGCTTGTAATAAATTTTTCATGTCTCAGCTCGCCCATGCATGCGTGTCTTGAGATACATACATTAAACCAATATTACCACCTTAATGGAATTCAGAACAATTGCGCAATCGCCTCTTTTTTAATTTCCACCATTTTATTGCTCATATGTACTTACCGGTATACGAGTATACATAGCCTTGATGCAGTAAGGAAGATGTATCGTGATGACCTTCTTTCCTTGTCACAAATAACACTTTGGCGCTTGATCCTGTGCAATATGTATCGTATCTGTAGTTACATGTCTTACACATTCCGATCATCCATGTTCACTTACACCGCACTTTGTGGAAACTTACATATCTATTTTTATTTTTCCCGGGTACCTTTAGAGTTTAAAATTTGCCAACACAGTGCTGCACAGTGCAAAAAAGATACTTGAGGCTATTGTTTAGTTTTTATTTTAACTTGGTGCCCTTCAGTATTGGTACGGCCTTATTGTCTTGTTTAACTTAGATCAGTAATATAATCCGAAGTATAGAACACATTAAACAAATTGTTTATAAGCAAGCGTCAACATGCTCTCAACTAGATTCCTCAGACAAGTTTACTGATGTGAGGTCGCAGAAACTACTCTCTAAGGGCGTAGGTTTACATAAGCCGCTACATTGGCCTCCACAAAGAAAAATACCAATATAATATAATTGTCCGGGAAACATCGTTTGAAAGCAGCTATGCACCTTTTCATGAAAGACTTGCGAAGCAGGGCATCGATTAAGGGGCAAAAACGAATTAGTGTTCATTTTCGATAGCAAACATTTAACAAGGGTGCAGTTATTCCGCCTCTAGCGAATAAGAGTTTGGCGGCTTGAGGGATTTCCGGCAACCCATGCATGTTTGATGAGAAACCCCGAAGGCTCTTACATTCCTGTTTATCTGCTTTGAGCAGCTTTCAAAGCTTGGTGGTTAAGTCGGTTAGCTGGATCACTAAGCAAAGCTTTCTATTAAAACAAAGGTCACACGCCGCATAATGCTTCTTAATTAGTTCACTGCTGGCAGTTATATGAATACGTTCAACTGTTTGCTAATAGGTACGAGGATAAGAAGAAAAAACAGGCAGTTTTTTTGTTTTGTTTTCTCGAATGTCTTGCTTTACAAGTTACTTGCTTCGGATGGCACTGCTCCCAAATGCACAACTCCCGTCTTTTGTAAAATGCCTAGGCGGACAGTCAAAGGTGAAACATTCCTGCGCTCTTCGCGAATTCGTTTGATGTGCTGATCTAGTTTTTACGAAGCATGTTTGTATAAGCCGGAATTTGTCAAGAAATTGCCCGATTTTTGAATGAATAGTTCGCCTAAAATTATTAAATGTTGACTTGACAACGGCGAAGTATCGCTAATATTTTCACATCATCACATCAGTTTAGTATTTTATATTTTCCCCGGAAAAGAGGTCTTCCGTAAGAGGGATATTTTTATATCAGCTACAAATAGTTTGAAGCATGCAATCCTTAAACAAAACATTCAGTTAAAATACACTGACAGCACTCGCCGATGACACGAGAGAGAGTTATATACTACATGATTAGTATCACAGTGAAATAAATAATATCACGTAGCCCAGCCTTAGCTGTGGATTAGTACCCCGCTTTTAACAGTCCCAGCGCGAAGCACAGGGCTCAGAGACATGCCGCAGAGACCCGCCATGGAATCATTGCATCCCCTGTGGTTGTGTAATATGCCCTGATACCGCTCAGTGCCAGCAGTTTGTCTTCTTCTACAACATGTTTGGACTCTACTGCCGGGATTAGTTCCCAGAGTCTAGAGATTAGCGCCTAAACACGAAAGGTTTTATGCCATCGCGACGGGTACACTAGTCAGGGCGCCAGAATTCTGACCAGGCTAGATAGCAGGAACCTAATAGAGGCCAAAGGAGACCAACATAGTACTCTTATTTGAAGCAGGAGAAATTGGATAAACTCTAAACTAGTGCTTAGGCAATGCAACGAAAAAGATTCTGAACATTCTCATAAATGTTCTGAAAATTCAGAACTTATTGTTTAGAACAAGATATTCACGAAACTGCTCAATTTCCAGTCCACATTTGCTATTCTCGCCTTTTCTAAACCAGGTGATTAAGCAAACATTTTCAATAGTGCTATAAGCAGTAAACTTAAAACGAAAATATCAACAGAAACGAACTTTCAGTCACAGGGGACGCAATCCCTTAAAAAAGTCATTAATATTAAACGCTTTCAAATAACACGCACTACATAAAAACTTGGCTTTAGTTGGGTGGGTGGGCGATCGAATCCGTCAAGCAGGCAATGCCACATGAATTTTTTAATGAAGAAAAACTCGATTTCTCAGGACCTGCAGGTTAAGAAAATCCGCCACGTTTTCAGCCCAATATCAGTCTAAATTCCGTGTGAACGGCTGTGCTAATTATGAACGGCTTACAGTTCCAGGTACAGTATATATAATAGAAGGGACAGTTGGAATAGTTGGTACGACGAAATAAGCGCTCGTTCCATTTGCTTCTTTGCTCTTCGTCCTCGTCTTTAGCGCTCGTCATAATTATGCTACCGTACATATGTGGTTCCTCGTTTATACGACCCCGGTAATACGGACAACTCAAATTATGAACAATTTATTTGGCAGCCGAATTTCTGATACTTCTTTGCGCCTCGTTAGCATATATCCTAGCTGTGTGGACAGTGAACCGTTGATAAATGCGTACAATCTATTCAATCCCATGCATATTTATTGTATTAATACGGAATGTACAAATTTCTACTGCAGCAACGCGAGATGTTTCATTTCATTTATTTCGAGTGAAGTGTAACTACAAAAAATGTGTAAAATATTGCATATTACTTAGTCGCTGCCCTTTCATTTTGTGGTTTTACGCTTTCAGCGCAAAGTTGTACATTCAACGCATCATTTTCTACATTGCCTGAATGACTTTGAGGTATACATTACAGCTCGATACATCTAGAAAGCAGCTTGCAGCTGATAGCACGCTGCTATATAGCAACTTCTCGTGGGACGTGCACAGCTAGTACAAATTACCACTCATTCTGCAGACGATTCTAGCAAACCATAGACCTATAGACGAGTCAGGATTTATCGTATTATTTCAAACATAATGTTTACGGCGAATGTGGGCTTGAAACTCCCCAAATTATGTGAAAGTTCAGCTTCATTTGCCAGCAATATGCCCAAATGCAGCCCGTTGTTATAAGTTGTTTTTAAAACGTTTTTTCTTCACTATTGCGTCTGTACAGATGACTTTCTTTAAATACATTTTATAAATGCTACTAATGAATAAAAGACAGGCAGCTGTGGTGATGAAGGTCTTCAAGCAGAGTCTTCGGTATATCTCTCGCGGCAAAGTTTAATAACAAGTATAGGTTAGGAAATTCAACAAGTTTGACGACTGGGCAAGGTGGTAATGGGCAAGGTGGTCAGTTCAAAACCCGCCGCCGGACACCCACCGGTAAAATTGGGTACAAGCTGGTTAAGTATCAAGTATAGGTTAATTATCGATTACTTCACTTATTGACTTGAGAAAGACATTAGCAATACAAGCGTTCCATATCTCTCAGAACAGCTAGCTGCATTGTTTAGCGAAGTTTTGTGTTCGTTAAGCCCATCTTTTCACAGGCTATAAATGATAACTGCAGCAAACAATAAATATTCTACGTTGATGCGATGTCACTTAATAGTCATAATACAAGTCTCATATTATATTCGCCTTAATCTCCAGCGGTCTCTCCGATGAAGGTTTATTTTGCGTACTAAAGCCGGGAGATTGAAGAAACCAGCTTATAACTTTACAGCATTCTTTCAAAGACAAAATAAAGATATGAAGACGGTAGCTCGTTGAAAACAGCCCTGTTAGTCCTCATTCAAAATTACTTGCAAGTTTTGCATTGACAGTGTTACTTACGCAAATAAATAAAAGTTAGCTACTAGTATTTCACCATGATTTAATTTCCACGAACGCAATATGCACTCAGGACTACAGTCGTCGATACTCAACAGTCTTGAAGAGAGATGTGGAGACTGTCCAAGCTCACTAGCAGCTTGATAGAGAATAAACGAAAATCCAATTTCGAATTGAAATAAATTGCATGCCTGAGAGTTTAGCTGATATACAGACAAGTATTTGTTTGTTCTGCCTGCATGAATAATGGTCATAAAATAAATTATAATAATGGCTTCAAGCGCTTGTATTAGAACAGCAAAAGTTTTGGAGGGCCACAATAATGATCCGGCCGCAGTGGCCTCCTATGAGCTTCAGTGCTGGTGGTAAGTTAGGCACCGAATCCTGGTGACTGGACGCTATTCCTATGTGTTAGCAGCAGGCGTTGGGGCTTATCAGGACTGTCACGTTTTTAACACCTTTTATTCCATGCACTTTAAATTATACTATAGACGCAACTAGATTCTATCGCCCTCTTTACTATGTCAAAACTACACCGGTGTCCCCAGTGTTCGGTAAACTGTACACAGAGAAAAAGTACCTCAATTGTTTGGTACGGGATCAACGGTGCAACAGTATCCATGATGCCATCGTTTTCTTCTTCGTTCTTATTCCTCTCCACTTTTCTGATGAGAAACAAATGCGTTCTTCTATAGCAGTGCTTATCGGTTCTATTAAGAGAAATTAACTTTTTTTAAAGATTAATAGTGCAGTATTTGGTACATTGATAATTTAATGTACGCGTTATTCTTTATAAATATATATAACAGCTGCCAATAAGTGTTACAAATACAGGTAGAAAGTGTGAAATCAAAATAAGAAAACCAAGCACAAGCTTGGTTACTCTCTTGTGTATGCCGAAAGGAACCGCGCCCGAAGGGCACAAGACGGAACTTCAGCTCAGAAGTGTCTTCCCGAAACTAACTTTAGCGGTGCGAAAAGGTCGAAGTTGACGTCGGCTCTCTTGCCTGGAAGAAAATTGGCAGCCAAGTTCGTGCCAATACTTGCTCACGCATCTCGAAATTCACACGAAGAAAAGGTAAAGAGACCTGCAGTATGGTCACAGGAACTTCGGACAAACAGATTTCAACGAACAACACAGGCCGCGAAACTCACTTTAGCCGTTTACCTTTTTCGCCACGGCTCCTTAGCTTATGATATCTTCAGGTAGTGGCGCTTTCCTTGATATTTGCACGAAATGAAGAACTGATTGTCACGGTTCTGTCATTCGCAGAACATATGTTTGTTCCGTTTCACTTAGTGGTTTGTATCTTTATAATGCTTGCTCATCCGCTTGAGTTAAAAGTTGCGCTCTACTCTTCAATAGCCCTAAATTCCCCGACTGCAGAAATGCATGCTTACTGCTAGAAATTTGTTCTGATTCTTACGCAATAAACACAAAGAAGCGGGTTTTTACTGAAAAAAAGTTATAGTCGCTTTCGCAACACTATATCAAACTCACGTAGCTGCAGGAAAGATAAGCATATGTCTGTTTAAAGTCATCGTGTATTCACATGCCTCGACACAATTGTTTGGTATATGTTGCAATCAATTTCCGTATAGGGGAATTTGGCAGTAATGTAGTCTTCCAATACTCCGAGTTGAAAAAACGTCTAGAATGCCTCGCGTACAAGCAATGTACGCAGACACGCAGATAAGTCGAGACGGTGGAGCCGCCTCACCCGGCGGCACACTTTTTGCTTGTGCCTGCTGTATGTGAGCCACTTTCCAAAAAAAAGCGCGTCTGCTCAGCAACGTTTGCAAGCGCTCTCCGTAGACTGCAGGCCGCAGTGGGGCTGAATTTCTGGCACTGAAGTGCGTACACAAATTATCCTCCTAACAGCAGACGAGGTATTTAAATATTCATTCCTACTCCAATCACGTGCCACTACCACCTTATCAAGCGTATCAGGTTGACGCCTATCTGTATCTGTTGAAAATTAAGTGTTTTTACCACCACTATCCACAATCACGTCACCGCGATCGTGAGCGCGCGCCATGGCACATTTCTTGTGCCCGTTTCCGCGTAACTAGCTCGATAGGTCTTAGAACAATATCAATTGGTTAAAACGCTGCTGCAATGTTTGCAATCGGTCGCTATAGGTTCGTCGTTTGAGGTTGTATACAGTTTGAATTCGTACCCTCCACTGCGCGCAAAGCAGGCGACAATATTTTTCAGAGCTGATAGTGGAAACTTTTATCAACTACAAATATACATTACACAATCGTTTTATTGTCTCCGCGGTTAACTGTTTCAGCAAATGCCACTCAGTTACTCAGTTGTCCAGGGGTTTGTGTTTTTTTTAGGAGGGGGGGGGGGGGGGGCATGTGCGGAATCGATTGCTGCAATGCGTATATTATTTTGTTATTTTTCTTTACCTCATCAATTTATTTCAAATTCTATCTGCACGCGGCAGTGAAATTGCTCTTGGCAGATAAATTTGTCATTTTTGCCCAGAGTGGACGTGCGGGAAAAGGAACGCCTAAATGACGACCTCATAGTTAGTCCTCAAATAAATTATGAGCTTTTCCGGAAGCAAAGAGGTACTGTCAATCCTAATTATCGTAACCCTGTTTACGTAACCCTCTCACTTCTCCTGTCATCCGGCCGGGATGCCTGTGTAGTTGCCCCACTCGCCTGCTGAGCCAAAGGACGCGCGGGTTCAAATCTCTCCCTCGGCGGCTGTATTTTAATGGAGACCCATGTTCTGCGTGATGTTAGTGTACTTTTGATATCCGCAGCCCTCCGCTGTGGTTTGCCTCGAGTCAATTAGGGAGGTTAAGCCCTATAAGCCAAACCAAACCTTCTTTCTGCTGACTCGTCTGAAGGAACAAAATGTAATTGTAGATTGTCTTTGTTTGCTTGTCCATGTCCTCTCTCTTGTGAATGTGACGTTAGCGCTTTGTCCTTTTGTTAAAAAATTTGTTTGCTCTATCTGTTCATTGTTCTCGCAACTGCATTTCTGGCGCGAATAATAATTAACGCTGACTTATTTACTGTGCAGCTCAAGAGAAGTGTTTTGTTTCACCAAAAAACATGAAAGGCATCTACAGCTAGTGCAAAAATTGTTCGGCAGGTGGCGCAGCGCAACAGAGGTATACGGTTGTTTTTCCTGGTCTGCTACAGCTTATCTATTCCGCTGATGAACATTCTATTGACATTTTAAAAGAATAATATTCTTTCTCTTAAGTTATCTTGGTTTTCAATTTGTTTGGTTTGTCATCATACTTATTCTATATTTTTCAGTGAGACATGATATCAGCAAAATATAGCTGTTTATTACATGCTCGTAATATATGTCGATGGGCAGCATTAACAGCCATATCATTGAGCTCAATTGGCTGAGGTCGTTAAATCCTGCTTCATATCTGAGTTTCCATGCGCGAATAATTTTGACCAAACGTGTGAAACGAAACTTCACAAGCTCTGCATTTCGTCTTCTATCCCTAAAGATTTAGCGGCTCCCATCTGCGTGCTGCCCTTGTGAATCCTCTTTCACGAGCATGCACGTTGCTGCTTGTATGCAGGTATTATTTTATGTGTGAACCTTTAATCTCACACGCAATCTCATCAGGCGAAATAACCTCTATTACAAGACCATGTCATCACGGCACTAGCACATAGGCATTACCGTCATTATTAGCTCACAAAGCCGACGCTGTCAGCACTGACCCCGGGTTCTTGCTGAAACGGAACCTTCAAAGTCATCAAGTTGCTAAGAATATTTGAAGTAATCTTTGAATAAAATCGTAGCGTCGCTGTGAGCTGATTTTATAAACCAGTGGGAAAATTTCTGCTTGTTGCCGAAAACTTAAAATTGAGCTATAGTTGCTGAACAAATAAACTTCTCCTGTTCTACAATCTACTCCTCGAAAAGCGGCTTAAAATAGTGGAATATAAATGCCACTGTCAAGAACGACACATCTCTTTCGCAAAATAGGCACTTAGCCAGATTTATCTTCAGGCTATTGTCTCGTAGTCGCTAGAACACGTTTAGCAGTAGTTATATGTAGTCCTCTTTTCTGCGATTATGATGTCATCGAAGTATGCCTTTACACCTGGCAGACGCTGAAAAAAAAAAAAACAAAAAACAAAGCAATGTCAAAGGCAAAGTGGTTGTAGTACTTTTCCTATTCTCACGTTTAGTAACGTTATCTGCAACACGGGCACAAACATTTCATAGTATAGCAAAATCGAATTTCTGGTTGCACACGCTATCTCACTACTGAAGTGGTATGTAAACTACGCAGTTGCAATGAACGCTACAGCTTTCTCCTCAACATTCGTCAGGTAACTAATAATATACTCTAATCAACCACATGCGGCATTTAGCAATGAAATTGCTAAATGCCGCATCTGGTTGCCGCGTGTGGAAAGAAAGGATCAACTAACCTATGCAATAACTAACCTAAACTGGTTGTCTATGCATCCTGCGACTTAAAATTTCTATAAGGGTAAGAATTTTCCCAGACCAGGAAGGGTCTTTCGCCGAACTCCTTTAGAATGTTCAGAACTCAGGGTTGTTGCAACCATCTTACACGCAGCTCGGACACGGACCTTCTGGTCTAAAAACTTTTGATCCGCCCAGTACGTGGATACATATCCAGCTCCAACGGCAAACGTCCCGGCATTTTCCGTAATTTCTTGAAACCTTTCAGTGCCCGTAACCAGCAACTTTGCCTTCCTTGCTTTTAATTTTAAGCAGGCCTTGAATTGGTATGTTTGTAATACCGATTACTCTGCTTTCATTTTAAGGGATACTCATAAGGTTACCTTCACTTGAGTCACTTCGTTCTCTTTACATTATGATGCATTTTTTTTCTGCTGCAATATAGAAATATTTTCACTGCCTTTGTTGTTTAAAAGGACTTTTTCACACTTATTACAAAAAATACTACCTTTTATATTACGGTTACGTCATTACATCGACACTGTTAACGCTTTTGCAATGAAAGAGGAAATTTGATATCAGAGAAAATAGCCCGAATGTGCTCAGCCTCCCATGGTTTCCCGGAAAGTACAGCAATTCAATGAGGCCGCGATGAAGCTTTCGACAGGACGATGAGAATGAAAAATATCTTTCACACAGCCATGATTCGCTTCATCTTTGGCGTGCACCGATATTAGATTGTCTGGCTGCGTATGTAAGGTCAGAGGATAAAAAAAGAGGGCAAATTGTCGTCCTACCGCAAAGAGAACATCTTGCTTTATGACCTGTCCTTTGGTCGAAAGAAGGCAAAATTATAACAGAAAAGAAGCACTGATCTTGTAGCACAAGAGTAGCGGAGTGTGTAGACACAAGTAAGCAAGACCTTTTTGTGCGAAAGCAGGCAAGACAAGTATAGGACTCGGTTGTGAACCAATCTCGAGCAGCTTCCAAGTACCCGGGGTATGGTGTCAATGTATTCACTTTATTTCCTGTTACTTTTTTTCCTGCCACTGTCGCCCATGCCGGCGACGTTGCCCCTGGCGGCTGGTGACCTCCCATTTTGCACCTCGATCTCTTCCTCGAGGGGACAAGACCCAATCTCGAAAGAGCGTGCTTTCTCTCGTTCGCACACTTCTGCCGTCCTATTCTCTCACCTTAGCGGAACTTGCTAGCCATCACTGCGGCTTTCAGCCACGTGTCAGGATTGAAAGTGCTTGGACGCAGCGGGATACGCTGAAAATAAACGACCGATGTGGACTCCTTCTTTGCCGTAACGCTGATAAAGCCCAGAAAAAATGTGTGCCAGTGCTATAGGTTGGGCGCAGCGTCCCTTCTGGAGTCAACCAGGAAAGAGGGCACCTCAAGTGGACCAGTTCATTAAAATAGGACGAATACGTTTTTCTACATAAACATACTTTCTTTCACAACGCATGTAGAGGAAACAAAACTCGCGGCTATTCCGGGTATCATCGCAGTTGCAAACGGCCTTCCAATAAACGACGCGCTGTGAATTTTTAGAGCGGTGAATTCCTCGTGTCTAGAACTGACCGAACTCCAAGGCGATTCGACCAACTATCACGAAGGAAAAACACGGAGAAGGCATTTTGACCACGCTATTGAACAGCTGCCGATTTTAATTTGCTTTCTCCACCGATGGCAGAACCTGTAAATGTGTTCAGTGGTCCTCGTGGACATCTCTGGCAATTAGCCAGAGATGTCCACAAAACAAATAAAAATTAGTTACACACACACACACACACACACACACACACACGCACACACACACACACACACACACACACACACGCGCGCACGCGCGCACGCGCGCGCACACACACACACACACACACACACACACACACACACACACACACACACACACACACACACACACACACACACACACACACACACACACACACACACACACACACACACACACACACACACACACACACACACACACACACACACACACACACACACACACACACACACACACACACACACACACACACACACACACACACACACACACACACACACACACACACACACACACACACACACACACACACACACACACACACACACACACACACACACACACACACACACACACACACACACACACACACACACACACACACACACACACACACACACACACACACACACACACACACACACACACACACACACACACACACACACACACACACACACACACACACACACACACACACACACACACACACACACACACACACACACACACACACACACACAAGCACACACGCACACACACACACACACACACACACACACACAAGCACACACGCACACACACACACACACACACACACACACACACACACACGAAATCCAAGGCGAAACAATAACAGTTGTTCGATGAGGTTAGGAAGTGGGCGGTGATAAATAATTTTCCGCAACTCTCATAGTATAGAGTTCTTTGAATGAATATCGAAAATCCTGTTTTAAAACAAAGGGCCTAGTTAGGCAGGTGTTGGTTATGAGAAGTTAAAACGCCATAAAGTAGGTAGTGATCATGTAAGTAGGCTCTGGTAGGTAGGCTCCGGCAGCACAGGCTGAAGACGTTCAACTTTTTGTTCAATTGCTTATACTGCTCAATGTAGGCCACAATCAGGCCCCCTTGGTTACCTAAAGCGTTTATAGACCAACACTGTTAGCAGCCTAGGAACCTCGGTAAAAAAAAAACAAGGGAAGCTCAGAAGTTGGCTAACCCTGTCTAGCGAGAGTTAATGGCCGCTTTTAGAAGTTATTGTCCATTTTGGGGGTTATTATTCTAGCACAGGCTGTTTAATGTAATTTAATTCCTTGTTTCTGAGCCTGCACATGGCATAACTGGGCTGTCGGTCGAGTCGTCATTGCTTGGGGCCACATAACATGACGACATGAAGTGCAATTTTACATGAAGTGACTACAGTCTGAGAAATCTTGCCCGTAGCATAGCATCCGGATATCTTTGCAACACGGCGCACCCTGCACTCTCCTGGCGAGGGTGACCCAACGTCGCTGCCCCCTTCTATCGGCAGCCAGCGGCCTAACTTCTCAACGGAGAAGCGGCGGCGGTAGCCGCGGAACGCGCAGTTGCCAAGCCCAGAGAGTATATAGGAAGCTATATGCTCGTTGTTCCACCAACGCCGCAAACCAATGAAACTTTTCATGCCAGTTTTAGCGTCACTACTTAACTTTGTGAAATATAAATACCTCCTCTCGGGTGGCTCGCTTCGGCGTGAACCACATTCATTGCCCAAAAAGAACCGACAGGGCATTAGTTGCGTACAAAAGTATCAATGTATTTAAAGACAGAAGATTTATAACGGGACCCACTTTTAAAGCGTTAGGTTTCAAATTCAAAAATAACGTAGAGAAAGCTCAGTCAAGTCTCAACTGACTTCTTGCGCTTCGAAGCAATAACAATATTTTTGAAAGAGGGCTGCTAAATCTTGAAAAACTAAAAGCACATTAAAGGTAGACATTCCATACCGGTCGGTGTAACCGCTACACGTATCTCTTCCTGGAAAGGGAAGAAGGATGGGGAGGGGGGGGGGGGGGGGCTGGAGCACCATAAATTCTCATGCACACTTGAAAAAAAAAAACGAACACCACTTGTCCGTGGCTTCTAAAGAAGAGTTGCGCGTCGCACAAAAGCAGTCTCTTACACTCTCACTTTATTACATAAAATCTTTGGGCATTCCCTGTGAAGCCTTTTTCGCAGGTGGCGCTCCAAACCAAGGTCTACGTTTTTTTTTTTTTTGCTGCATGCAGTCAATTCTTGCATTGAACCTCTTCCCGTCTCCTTGAATTTGTTGGTATGAACTACGAAACGTTGCTTTATGGGAATCCATCATGAACGTAATCGTAGCGACAAAGTTTAACTTATATCTAATTAATGTCAATCTTAGGATGCTGCCACAATTCTTTTATTGTTTGCTTGGCGTTCATTCTTGTACAGTTGTAGTTCTTACTGCCTTACAATTGCTGCAATGAAGAAGGGCTTGCTCCTGCTCGGAACGTTTTCAGAAAAAAAAAAAAACATCAACCTATTGGGTGCTTATTGGAATCGCTACAGATTATTACCTGGCCCGGAAGCAATAGCTGACAGTGGAATCGTTTTCTATTATTTTTAACACGCCTATGGGCCCGATTGGGATAAATGGGCTAGCAGCACAAGCTCCCGTGCGAAGGGTGGGATGCATCCGTGACGTATGATGTTTCACCTAAAGATATACTTTACGATTGCATGCTATATAGTATCAATGAAACTAGAGAGGTGACATTTTGCTAGGTATTATGGCAGTAGCTGAGTGCATAGCATTTAATATGCTCTTTTGTCTATGTTATAAGTTGGAACCAGCATGCGGTGGCCTCCTGAGCCCGCACGATCTAATGTTCGCCGCTGTGTGTTGTTTTCTTTAGTGAGATGTCTTCGATTCACCTCCTAGTGCAAGCCTATATCCGCGATCAACACAACGTTCAGAGCACTACAGATCTCTATAGCACCGTTCTCTGAAGGCGGAGTTAGGAGTACCCCATATTAGCACGAAATATGTTAATTTATGTATTCAAACACGAAACACGAAACAACTTCAAGCTCGCACTTCACGTGAGTTTAATTGCCTTAGATCTCGTGTGCTATTCCGCTTAACGACAGCATTGTGGTTGCCTCTAAATTACCACGAATCCCCCAATAGTGAATGACATTCTAGTGACCCCAAAGGTTCGTTCCTACTGTATTTCTATTTTTATCATGCATTTATGCTTCGCGTGATCATGTTTTTTCTAACATATGTCGAAATGCTGACGATTATGTTGTATATATTAGTGATAATACTAACGATGACATACGCACTCTTCATTTTGTTTATATAACATTGCCGTTTGGGGAAATAATGCTCACAATTTCAATTATGAAAGTAGTTTCTAGACAAAGGAATTATCCCTTTGTCTGCACCATCGAAAGTATTTCGAAAGGCTTTCTTAAACGTCATCTTCACGACGCCCCTCAAAACGTAAAGCTACTTGCTTATAAAGCATTGATCAGACCAAAACTTGAGTATGCATCCGAAATTTGGAGTCCACAGCAAGCATACCTCATTGATTCATTAGAAGCCGTGCAAAACAGAGCCGCCCGTTTCATTCATCGTTCATATTCATCCTATGTTAGTGTTTCATCTCTAAAGCTACAGTCTTAATTACGCAGTCTTTCCCTCCGTCGCCGCATTTCTAGCCTGCGCCTATTTCACAAATTGTATTACTCCCAGCTCAAACAGCAGCCATACATCTGCGCACCACCACCACGCACTTCTCAACGCATTGGTCATCCGCTGAAAGTTTCACGCCATCGTGCCCGTACGACTACATTTTCCAAGTCATTTTTCCCCCAAACAGCCAGCGACTGGAACGACCTTCCCCATGAAATTGCAGCCATAACCTGCCGAACAACCTTCCTAGATGAAGTTACATCCCACCTGTCATCATGGATTAAATGTTTTGCTTTCTCATGTTAACCGCACCCCTTATGTAAAACCCCCAACAAGGGGATCTTTAAAGAAAATAAAATGAAATGAAAATGTAGGTTCATAACATACCACCGGTACTTCTATTTCCTTATATCCTGCTGATTAAACAGGAAACGACGCATTCATTTGCTAACCGCAAGTTAAGATTATTCAGCGCCTTGGCGATCGAGGCTATGGAAACTGAATAAATAAGAATGCACACAAATGTTCTTACCACGGAAGGTGGGCGCCTGCGGCTTCGTGAACCTGAAAGCCAAACACAATCGCTCCCTCAAGGCGAGACACGGGGTCTAGCACTTTTCTGCCTTAGGCGCTCGCGTAAGAGAGTGTGCTCGACATTGAATTGACAATGGTAGGTACAACGGTCCTAATAATGAAATTAAAACGGGCGCATTTCCTAGACAGCGGCGCATGGCTCCCGCACGTTGAAATGTTCGGTAATGTTCGCGTGGGCAAATGAATATTCGTAAAATGCATTTCAGGCTTTGTACGTGGTGACTTACTCCTGCTACCAGCTAAAATGACGAAAAAGACCATATTCTGGGCTTAGTTCTGTAACTAAAGAAATATCTCATTTGGGATATTTAAAGCTGATTCATTTGCAGGCGAGACAACGTGGTATCCGCTTTTCCTTCACGAGTTGTTTTGCACTAGCATCAAAAGATAAATTACTTGTCTTTTGCTTTTGAACGCGAATAGCAGTTTTATAAGAAAAACGCTAAACTTTACATGTATATTTTTGACTAGAATTGTTTTTTTGTGGCGCGTGCATTTAAAGTTAGGCCTAATATGCTAGGACACGGAAGTGAAGCAACACACTATTATGAAACAACATTAACCATCGCGGTTTTCGCTTTGCATTTCAGCTCAAACTTCGTTTTCCCACGCTCGATGAAGACACATAGCAACGAGAGGGAGCAGGCGATCTCTCCCTTACTTAATTTAATTCTCGGGTTGCCGCAAAAGTTGCTCTCAGTGGTTGCGTGGATCTGTTTGTCTCCGCGCGCGCAAATGCGTGACTCGAACTTAATCCCATCCTTATTCCAACAGAACCGTGGATCCTTCAGCCCAGATTATCTAATTTAGACACTCCATCCTTTCAACAGAATCTCTTTTGCAACTTTATGAAAAGAGCGCGAAACAGCGTGAAGACAAATTGAATTTGAATTCAAATATTTGTTTTTTAACCGCCTGTACAGCGAGGTGCAAGTCAAAGACTTCAGGAACTTTTTTGCCGTTTTTAGGCAACCTTCGTGCCTTAGAGCCCTCCGAATGATAAAGAGAGGCTTTTTTCTCTCTCAGCTAATTCCTTTTACAACTGTTTGCCTCTAATTTCCATTTGACCATTTTTAGGCAACCTTCGTGCCCTAGAGCCCCTCGTATAATAAAGACAGTTATTTTTCACTCTCAGTATATTCCTCTTACAAATGTTTAGCTCTACTTTCTATTTAACCATTTTTAGACAATCTTGGTGCCCTAGAGCCTGCCGGATTGCACATCGTTATGCTACTAGTCTTGAGCTAAATGGTTGCTTGTCGTAACTCGTCAAGTTGTATTGTGTATGCTGGTTTATGACTTCTATGTTTTATCCTTTCTTGATCTGCGCTTTTGTCTCCCGGAACAGAATACAAGTATCCTGTGTCATTATGCTACAGCCTCACTTACTAAGCACTTCATGATAATATCTTTGAGACTCTTATTGATTTGTTTAGCGTTAAGCCACTCATATTAAGCTAAATATAAGTATAGGTTCTAGAGATAGACTCTCCGTTTCCTTGCTTCCCCGTTGTCGCTGGCTCATTGTAGTGTACATTGTAGTGTACAAGGCGCATAGTGTACAACCAATGTTTGCAATCAATACTCATAATTTAGTTAGTCGCGTCACACTGTGCGTGGGCTTGGCGCTGTCTTTTATGTACTTTTCAAGACGCTGTATTTGTCTCCCCGCTATACACGTGTCTTGTATGCGGTCTATCACATTACCCCTTTTCTTTCGTCCCTCCTCCTGCCTCCCCCCTCTCCTCTTCCTTCCTCGATGCAGCGCCATTTGTGGAGCATTCCTGGATTACGAAGCAACACATGCTTCACTTGCACCTATGCGTTTATTAAGTCGGCTTTACTGACAGTTAAATGTTAGCAGGAGTACCTGTACAATAGTCAAAATAACTATATATATATCCTAAACGAGCATAGGAAAGTATCACATTACGGCTTCGCGCGATAGATCGTTGCCTATGGGCCTGTGATGTGGCAGGTGGTTCATGAGCTGGCGGTAGGGGACCGTACGTCGGCATACTACAGGTAATGTTTACCAGTCCGACATAACAGCGCTTACCACCACTCGGGTTGTGTGCGGCCCAGGTTGGCTTACGCCAGGGCTCAGTAGTCCTTCTCGGGTCGTTTTCACGCGTTGGTTGGCAGTAGGAAACTTCCGCGTGTGTATAAATCGATTCTGAGTCGTAGTCTCTGGAGGAAAAGGCGAGATAGGGCGGTTACAAAGTGTCAGGTGGGAAACGTGTATAATATGCAGGTCACATTTTCGAGCAAAGCCAATGCAATATCGAAAACAGTTGCAAATATGCCAGCTAGACTGGCACAGTGCTGAGGGCGCTTTGCAGTTGAGCCCAAAAATGGGCCCGTCTCGGCTGCGCTGGCTGCTGTTTCAAAAGAAGCCAAATATATGCGCCCATGTATTGTGCATTCATGGCACAGGTGAAAGCTCAAGATGTTGGAAATAAATCCGGAACCCCCCATTCCGGCGTCCCTCGTAGCCGATGCGAAAATGTAGGACGTTAAATCTCATGTGTACACGTCGGCACCGCTTTGCAATTAGCCTTGGGAGTGTCGGGTATGGGCATCTGAAGGAGAGACTCATTGCAACCCGTACGGCACAATGCTACAATCATGCTACAAGCATATCATTGGAGTTCAAGTGAAAGGAAATCAAACAGGTTATGTCCAATCCCTTTTTTGTTTTTGCTATCAAGCCGTTTTCTTGTCTTCATAAATGACATTGCCCTCATAAATAACATTTCCAGATATTAAAATATCTCTGCAAAAGCATCTAAATGGCGTCTAACTTTCATGAAGTATATGCTTGGTTGAACCTCAGCTCCGTCTGAGTTCAGTAGTTTCCTAGCATCCATTTGAGGTTTCTGCCTCCTGCAATAACGCGGTGGCGTCGAAGACCCCTTTCACCGAAACTCAAGTGTTCGGGGCCGTCCGTCAGAGCCGTCGTTGGTGGTGTGGGTGAAAAAAAATTATAAGAGTTCACCGTTGCTTAACCAAATATTGAGCGAAAGCATTAGCTGCGGGTGACCGAGCGTTCTTCTCTTTTTTTTCCTCAGCCCGCATATAAAGCCCCACTTTAACCAAGCCGTATGAACGTGCCTTAGTGACCTATAAGGGTAACGTGAATTCCAGAATCCTAGCAGGCTGATTCTGACATAACCATCCTATGTGAAACGAGGGACCCAAGTTGGCAGCTCCTGCCCATTGAGCCGCGGCTCCGACCGCGCCATGCCGATCGCTTGAATTGGGAGCCCATCTCTCGCTTTTGTGTCACGTGGGTGTTATGTCACAGCGTCACGTGGGTAAAACGTGGCTACCGCCTCGCTACGGTGAAGACTGGAAACCTAGAGTATAGTGTTGCTTTCGCAATAAAATCAGAAGCATGGCGCTGGAAGGAGGTAGCTGGTAGCTGAAATGGCTGAGCAGTATCCAGATGTAGGGTTGCCTGATATTACTTTAGCAGGAGCTGCCAACTGGGGTCTCTCCCTTCAATGGGAGGGCAATATCAGAATCAGCCTGGTAGGACTTGTACATTCACGCTGCGCCTAAGCCACGCAGGCACGTTTATACAGTGTGGTTAGAACGGGATTTTAATGCGGCTGGTAACCTACGCTTTCGCGTCATTTTCTTGAAGGTGTACCTGAAGTATTGCTTATATTTTTGTGGCCCTCAATTTTGACCAAGAGGCAGGGATAAATCACGCAAGCTTTGTATAACGTATCTGGCGGCTTACCTTCCTGCCTTCAGGCAGAAACTGCTTTTCAGGTTGGCTTTTGCAGCAACTATCACTAGAATGTACTCGTTCCTTTTCCTGACATCTCAGACAGAACTAAAACAGTTCAATGTGATGACCAGCTTTAAAAACAAATATTGATGCGCGGGTGAACCAACTTTGAGTAAGACATGCAAACAGTTTAATTGCGGTATCGAACATAATGTTCCCTTTCACACGACAGCGCTAAATGTCCATTTATCTACGGGGTCTGCACGGTAGGCGAATAGTGAGGAGTAGAACTTTCTGTCTTGGGAGTTGGCGCTTCCGCTGTCTGAGACGATTAATGTAGCAAGAAATTAGACACCGTTTTTTGGGCGAGAAAGTCTCACTCGGGCCGCTTTATTAAGATCTTTTGGCATATTTGCATTCCGAGTCAAATATGATACCGCTAGGCCATGTAGGTATGATCACACGGCTTCACCAGAGATGGCTTTAATATGTGTATCGGGTGGCTTTTCACAATACACTCTATAATACTGAGTGTGTGAGCTATTACAGAAAGAAATAATGGAATTCTAAGTTAGGCTAGCAGCAAAGTCTATGTAGGGGAAGGAATATCCCGAAGGAGAGCCGGAAAACGGAATTTTTGTTTTGCAGCTGAATCGCTTTCCTTCAGACAAATTTTGTTATGCTTGGCTGATGCCTCAGCCAACTGAATGATGCCGAAAGACTGCAGATGCCTTAGCGGTCACCTGTCAGTTTCGATCGGTTTCACCGGCTTGTCAACAGGGATATAGAATTCTCTGAATAATTTGTAGGTGAATAATATAGGGCAGTAATGTGATATCAGCCGGGCCCACTAATGCATACAATGTGAGTTGTAGAATTTTGTGATCCCTTGAACCAGTAGGGGTGTGTTTTCCACACTTAGTGAATTTTTTTTTTTTTTTCACTTCAAATGGTAGGTATAACTTTAATGGTTTACTGTAATTAAAGTTATACCTACCTAAGACGTTACTTGCGTGCTGCTGCTCCCTTCCTTGTAGGTGGGCTTTGGGCCTGTCAATCTTTAATTGAAAGCATTTTTGGGGGTCCTGTGTCTATGAACTATAGCGGGAGAAATAGAATTATTGTTATGCTGGTCATTATTAAAAAGCCAATGACAAACAAAAAATTATGGATACAGGCTTCTTACGCATGAACGACTTTAAATGGCGAAGCTTGCTTACTATTCATGTCTTCGTGCCATAGCTCCACTGAGAGAACAAGGCAGCATGTAAACAACGTGAAGAGCAGTGTATATAGTTTTCCTATTAAAAGCAGACTTTTTGAAGCCGTGGCAATTGTTGTAAATAAAAAGAAATTGGATCTTTGATAGAAATGCAGGAAAATGAAGAAATGGAAAACTCCCGCAGGGCATTAATCTAGTTGTCCATGCGCGAGTTCAGTAAGCTTTACCAAGTTGGAAAAAAAAAATCACTTTTAATGCTTCATATGGCAGTATTTCTTATTGTTAATTGCCGCACTTGCGGCAGGTGTCTAGCTACTGCTCTCTGCGCTTTCTGGGTGTATACGTGATTTCCTGAAATGAAGGAGCAATGATTGTGTAGAACGCAAAAAAAAAAAAATCATGTGCTGTACACAAGCAGTAAATAAAGATATCATATCATTTTTAGTCACAACATGTAGAGTAATCGTCGTCTTCATCGTCGTATGCGCATTTTAAACTCCATGCTTCTTCGTTTTCTTCTTTAGGTGCCGCACCCTCGGCCTGACTATTTGCTCGACAACAGTCGGAAAGATTTAGTCTCTCGTTAAGTACACTTTCTTAAACAAATTCTTAAACCTTCAACTCGGGCCCCGCGGCTGAAAGAAGAAATTAAAATATGTTTCATGTCTTTCCCGGCTGCCAGAAATTTGTTTCCAGTGGCGTGCTGTGACTTGCTGATAACTAGGGTAACCCATGCCACAGTGTTTTGAAACGTTGTTGGGCGCCATTATTTAAAACGAGTAGAAATAGTTGCCTCATTTTTGTCACACACAATTTACAAGCGGGACGAAAGCATTGAACAGTCTTGAGATTGACAAATTTGGGAGATGCATTAGCTATACCTGAACTGCATGACGCGGCACTCATAACTGCTCACTTTACCGCCTTTCATTGAGGATGATCGTGCGCGTAAATGATTTTTTTGTGATTCACTTAACGCTCTACCCCTGTAGCTGACTGTTTAGCACGCTTCACGCTTAACCACAAGACGCGGGATTGAATCCGGCCGAGGCGGTCGGTTTCCGATGCAAGCAAATAACAAGGCTGACGTGCCATGTGCGAAATCAGTAAACGTTAAAGTAGCACCAGCAATGAAAATCTTCAATGGCCCCTACTACAGCACCCTCATTACCTCAGTCGCTTTAGGATATTAAATACTGAAGTATAAATTAGGCTTTTCGGTTAACCACTACTTGTTTCATATTTGCCTCTAGCATATAACGTGTGATCATTAGCGCGCGCCTGCCTTAAGCTAAACTTTTCTGGTTAAGAACACCAAATGTAGGCATAATGCCCAGCTTGAACAAAGTCTTACATACATGCCTGTGCTGCCTTGGGGTGACATGTGCGGCACGGAACGTAAAGGTCACTCTGGTTTAAATTCTGAACTCACCGTCTTATTGCTAAAGTGCTACCCGAATCGGCGCCTGCTTTTAACTCAGCGTGTTACGTTCGTCCCTAATGTCCCTAACAACCGCCAACGAATTTGTCTCCTGAAAGGTCATACAAATTGAGAGACGTGTGCTCGCTATTTTTCCCTTTCAACGCTGGCAACGCCGAGGATAGCGACAACGCCGGTTTCAGTGCGTAAGTATAAATGTACTCACAATGCAAAAAAAAATAAAAAATGCCAGCAGAAGGTGTCCGCTAAAGGTGTCAGTCTTCACCTACAAATTTCACCCTCTTGAGTCTGAAATTTGATTTCATTAAGTTTAGTGCACAACGAAATACAATACTGCCCACTCAATGGTGGCCATCAAGATTGGATGGGCAAACCTACAAAATTGTACCCCTGGGCCCCTAAAATTTCACCTTTTTAGTATTTGAGCAAAATCGATATTTGACCTAATTTTAGTTGGGACACAGTGATGGCAATTTTCAAATTTAGCCTCCTGTTTCATCAAAAACTTTCATGCCATTAACGTTTGACCAGATGATAAAAATAATTCTATTATGGTGAATTCACTAATATTGTTCACATTTAAACGAATCCACCCTTGAAATTTGTCCTCCTGGACCATGAGAATTTCAGCTGGTCATTATTTGAGCAATATTAATGTCTAACAGAACTTTTCTATGACGAAAAGTAGTGACTTTTAAATTTCCGACATGACACCTCTAAACTGACATGACACCCTTTCAGACATTTCAGACATGACAAACATGACACCCTTTGCACGTTGACAAATACTGGTGCCCAAAATAATTTGAGTACCGACAACTGGAAGGCTAATTCTATATTTAGGGAGGCTACTCCGAAAGTTTGGTCTCCTTGGGTCTCCAAAAACTGACTTTATCCGAATTCGACCAATAGCGGTGCCTAAGCTGATTTCGGTATGGCTACCTATGAGCTGACTTCAAGATTTAGGTAAACAAACTCCAAAACGCGCTCCCTGCACAACCAAAACTCGACGTTTTTGCGAAATCGAACAATATTGTAGCGCGACCTAATTTGACAATATGCCTCATAATTATATGTGGGCAACAATGAGATTTGGCAAACATATATTTTCGGCGCGTGCTACGGCTACATGCGCACTTGGAAATGTTTTTTTTCACCATAACTGCCTTGAACGATTTTGCGGTAATATTAATTTCACGACAGTCGTTCCTGTATATTAGCGTTCACAAAAGCTATAAAATTCAAGAAGTCTCCCAAGGTCATCATTCGTAAGGATTACGGCTTCATGAACGCGAGCGCCTTGCAACCGCAAATTACTCCGGCTCGACAAAACGTGAAAAAATTTAGGGAGCCAAATGTATACATTCGATACAAGAAATTGGTATATGTTCCAGTTTACTCCTCACAAGGCAGAAAAACGGGAAGGGAGAAAGATGCCACGCAGTTACAAAAACGCTTACGCTCCGTTTCGATCTTCCGGTCCGACGGGCAGTCTTATAATCGGCTTAGAGTTCGGTAATACGCTCCGTCGAGCGCAACTTTGAGATGAGCATCAGTTTTTCAGTTACACAGCTTTTGTTTTTTTTTTTTAATATTTTCTCTGGTGCACGGGGAGGAGGTCTTTCGCATGGTGTACCTAAGCCATATTAGGAGCTGCATGAGCATCGCCGCTTCCTGTGGAAACTATTCCTTACAGCCGACATGTCAGCGACCCGAAAGCCTGCCTACAGCCCGCAATCCACAGACGCAGTAAGTTTAACACATCGTCCATCTCACCGCTCTACGATGATTTGAGAAAGTCATTTAATTCGGCATAAGCACCTCAAGATGAGGGATTTATCAGACACATGTGTAAATATCCGAAATTTTTTATTTACTTTTTGCGATAATATGAACTGCTTTAAATGCGTGGGATTAAAATAGTTTTTTTTTTACACACGCTTGCCATTAGGCATATTATAGAAGCTCATGTAAATTATTTTCGGTAAGGAACCGGAGCAGGCTCCCACTCTTGTCGTTGTCGGTGGGCCATTTAGAAAACTCCTTTTCCCTTGTTGTGGTTATTCCCACTTGCTGAAACAGGTATTTCTGGGTGCAGGGATCTTGTTTTCAGGCAAAACAAATTTTGCGATTATATATGGTTGTTATGTATTTCACTAATATTGTTTTCTTTTCCCACACTTCACAGACATTTGTATTAACGAGACCAAAGCAGACTCCCTGCTCACATTTAGGCTTTGCGCTCTCGCCAATTGACACAGCCTCGCACCCGAGAACCTAAGCGGACTTCGTATGCTGGCTCAAACGACTATATGTCAAGAAATATGTTCACGTTTCTGCCTATTTTCTTGGTTCATTTCCAAGGAAACTTTCAAAAAATGCATCTGCGATGCATCAGGAGTTTTTGTCTAGAGAGCATGCTAATCAGTCTTCACAAGTTAACTTTGATTCCTTGTTAGTAATTTTTAGAAATTAGCACTGACCCTAACAAGGAATCACCACGTTGTTTATTTGCAATTAGGTGGCAGTGAAAATTAGTATTTCTTCCTGCACAAAAGCAGGGAGAAAGCAAACCGCTGCAAGTATTATTATTCAGTTTTTCTGCTGGTCCTGAATAATTTCTTTTGGCAATGTGCCACTATGTCACTGTGCTACCGCGGCGGGGTACAGACCACTTTTTCTGTATCAAAATCCCTCCGCTATCATGGACCATGACTCAAAGACGGGCATAAAAGAAATTGTAGCCACGCACAAAACGCAAGCACTGGATGAAAAGCAGCTTTTTTCACCCTCTCCTTAGGTCCACGGAACGCCGTTTAGAGGAAATCGTACTACGTAAGATTTTGGCTTCCTGAAGCTGACATCGATCGCTTCTAAGAACAGAGAACCACAACGTACAAAAGCGTTGGGTACGTTTCTTGGAATACGAGAACGCCCTGCTCCGGGAGGAGAGAAATATCAATAAACAAACTGAATTTTGTGTGCGACGGCTGCTCATCGCACCGCACGTGCGCAAAGGTAATTATAGCTCGACGTCTATTGTTGGCAAGGCGGCTCCAACACAGCCGTTCGCGAAGGCCCAAAGTGTGGCAGAATGTACCTTATGTACGCAACTTGCAGCCCACACACGTACGGCTTCGGGTAAGGGGAGCGCAATACACTCTATGACTCGTGCGCAAAAATGACGATTGAGCACTAGATGTAGCAGATTGCCTAAGATATAGACACTTTGTTTAGCTTATCTAATTACGCTCGTGACAGCTCTGAAATTATTTACTACTGTAGTAATGCCATTGTAGGATTTCCATGTCATGGCCACTTCCTTGCACTTTCAACTTTTAAGATATGTAAAAATAGTGAAGCAAAAATGTTATAACAAATGCTTTTAAAGAAAAAATCCAGTAAACACAAACAACTATTTGCTTGGTTTAACAGCGCTGCCAGCATACGCGATCTGAATCAAGATAATAATTCGGTTGACTGTTCTTATTTTAATTTGAATTTTGAAAACATTTCGGAAACATGGTTTGAGTTGGTGCTCTTTTCTTTTTGTGAAGATGCCTTCAGGGGTCTGTTGTCGTCAGAACGGTCAGTTTGCTTTGGTGAAGAAGATGAACTTCTTGGCTCTCATATCGCTCAGCAATTGCAGAATATGTTTGAAGTTGTCATAGAGGCACTGTAAGTTGTGGAAGCAGTCAAACAATTTTGAGCGACGTCTCTCGCTTTACTGCAACAACACAGCATTCAAATAAAAACTGATCTACCTCTCTGTAAACTTGTTGTGCGCAGAAATTTGAGCAGTTCTGCACAACCCATGTCGAAACCAACCAAAGGAATTTTGGACCTGCGGAAACACAACTGTTCCTTCGCTTGTGGCGAAAGACTGATTTGATAGCCTGCCAGAAGACGCGACTGAAACATTCTTATAATCAAGGGCGAAAGTTACTTTTCGGGGGGAGCCCAAAATTTTGGTCCGTTTGACATCAGTTGAAAGGGCTCGCCTTGATGGGTTGGCAGTCTGGGCGTTCGACTACTGTGCTCAATGATGCGGGATCGAATCCCGGCCACGGCGGCCGCTTTTTGATGGAGGCCAAAATAACGGAGCCCGTGTGCTGTGCGATGTCATTGTGGCAAAACTTTTCTGGTGGTAAAAATTTCCCGAGCCCTGCACTACAACACCTTTCATAGCCTCAGTCAATTTGGGACTTTATACCTCATGAACCATTCAAATGAGAGGTCTTATCGACAAATACATTACGCAGGACTAAGACAGCCCTTGAAGGCGACGATTCTGCTTATGTAAATAACAACAGCGAGTGCCTTTAGTTCCGTCAATATTAAAACAAAAGAAACAAAAAATTTTTAAATTATTCAAGAATATAAAATGGCCAGATTTCTAAGCCAAAAACTAAAGCGCTATGCTGGTTACTGTAGCGTCTCCTTGAAATTAAATTTTAATAACATGATTATGGGCGACTGATTTATTTAGCCACGACATTGCGAATATGCAGATAAACAGCACCTTATATTTTATTGGCTGATTTCAAAAATAGCGTATACGGCAAACAACCTGAGCCTTATGGTGATGAAAATGCGCAGTGTTGAGCACAAAAACATTTGCGCCTCTTAGTTTTTCGCACAAAAGTTGTCATTTGTACCTAGTTGCGGATATAGAGTACTGTAACGGGCGGTGAGATATTTCTGCGAAGTACTCAGTATACAGGGAGGATATTCGGCTAAACAGTGGTGCTATTGTTGTCATTGCACAGAGTAGGTCATGTAGCCCACCTATATTTGAAGACACCAAGTTATTGTATACAGTATACTGTAAAGTTGCCTCAAATGATTTCTTCTATATTGCAAGTGGGTCATTTGACAGGCGGTAAAGTTGCTTAACTACGTAACCGGTAATTCGGCAGCCAGTACCGTCTTCCCGGTATTTCTGTAACAGTAACAATGTCGTCGCCGGTAAAGAAACAGAGTGGCGTGTCACTGAAAAGAGTTTTATTGGGTTGATTTGCACCCTCAAATAACTAAGGAACTCAATAGCAGCAACATGTGCACGCGAGCTACCCAACTACAAAAGTCTGTCGCTCTTGCAAGCGTTCAATTAAAAGAAAGTCGGCGAGGAAGCGTAAAGACAATGCAGCAAATGGGATTAAAATAATATGAATGGGCAAATTGACACGGGTGACTGGAATCAGCCAAGATACATTTCAGCGGATCTTGCACGACAAAGAAAGCGATAAAGCGGTGAATCGGCAACAATAAGCGTAATAAACAAATGTTACAAGTCTTTTCTGTGCGCCACACGCAACGTGACAATCCTGCCCACTAGCATATGTCAGCAGCGACAAGTCAATATTACAACCTTTCGCAGTACTAACCACAGATGCACAAAATATGTTATGCTAACAGGAGCCTAGAGAATGCGAATTGGCACTGTATGTTGTGGAAAATAAGATGTTTGACATGCTTTTCATGAAAATATCCTTGCACACTGACTTCAGTTAATACACAGCCTGAACAGAAGAAACCGCAATAGCGCGCGAATACTCAATGTCATGTTGTTTTTCGATTGCATGTTTATTTGCACCAACCATTTTTTCTGCTATAAGCAGAACTGCGATATACTAGTCATTGAAACCCTAGTTTCGTAGTCATGATGAGTCGTGCCTGCTCATTGTAGTCGTTATCAGTCATAGCTAAGCATTTTACTCATTTCCAAACAGTTTCGGTCATTACAAGCCGTCGTTTGACATATTGGTCGTGGCGTCGTCATGATGAGTAATTCTGAGCCTTTTAGCTAATACCAAATACAACTGAGCATATTTGCTCATTTCCAATCAGTTTAGGCCATTACAAGTAGTCGACTGACATATAGATTGTTTGGTAATGAGTCATGCCTCGTAATTAGAGTAATTACCATTCATGGCCAAGCATTTTACTCATTACCAATCAGTTGTTGACATTACAAGTCGTAGTTTGACATAATTACCATAACTATATAGTTTTAGTCTTTATTTATCATCTAAGTCACAAACATTAGTGGTTTGGCGGTTTGTGGGGTTTAACGTCCCAAAGCGACTCAGGCTATGAGAGACGCCGTAGGGGGGACGCCGGAAATTTCGACCACCTGGGATTCTTTAACGTGCACTGACATCGCACAGCACACGGGCACCTTGTTTTTCGTCTCCATCGAAAAGCGGCCGCGAGGCCGGGATTCGATCCCGCGTCCTTGGGAACAGTAGTCATTAATAAAAACACTAGCGCAAATAACACAGACACAGACATTCTGTGTCTAGAAGTCTGGATACATTTCTGTGTCTGTGTTATTTGCGCTAGTCTTTTTATTTATGATCACACACCAACTAGCCCAGCTTTCTGTTAAATAACAGTTGTCGAGCGCCGTAACTGCTGCGCCACCCCGGCCGGGTACTAGCATTAGTCAATAGATCTATCGATGAATATACGTTTTATTCATTACCTATCACCATCAATCATTTTCATTCTTAATCTCCCTCCTCACACATCCACTACTTGCGAGTCATGTTTGGCGTGCAGATGCGAAACACCCATCATGAGCACAGCTACAGGGCACAATTTTTACGCCATGAGCTAAAGGCTTTCCTCTTAAAATTGTGGACTTAAGCCACTGCAGTTATTTTTCTATAATTTTTGTTGTTTAATTGGTTCACTGGAAAGAAGAGGTCTTTCTGCCACACTTGTCCTGTGGTCACCTAACCCGAGCAGTAAAGGAAGTCTGGAAATTGGGATGGAAAGCGGGAAGAGAGAGAGGGGAGTGCCGTGCTAGTGGCTCTGTAGCTGAGCCACCTGATTTATTTTTACTGATTAATTTACAGGAAGGGAAAGGCGCGGTAACTGTCTCACTTGTTTTCTGTGGACACCTTAACCGCGCCGTAAGGGAAGGGAGGAAAGTGGGATTGAAAGTGGAAAGAGAGAAGAAGGTGCCGTAGTGGAGGGCTGCGGAGTAATTTCGACCACCTGCGGATCTTTAACGTTCGCTGAAATCGCACAGCACATGGACGCCTCTTCGTTTTGCCTCCATCGAAAGGCAGCCGCCGTGGTCGGGTTCGAACCCGGGAACTCCGGCACAGTAGTCGGGCGTCTTACCATTGCACCACCCCGCCGGGGCGCTGAGCCTCCTCCGCTGCCTCGTGCGGACAGAAGAGAGAAAGTAAAGAAGAAAGAAAAAGCAGAAGGAGAGAAAGACACGCGCCGCAATAGCCGTTGTTCACCACCAAAGCGGTGGCGGGTGCAATGAAGGCCTACAACAGATACAAATTTGGTGGCAGGCTAGCCCCCACCTCGAGCGATATTGACCTACCAGTCCCCGTAGGGCCAGGAACAGCCACTCTTCACCACCTCCCTTAACGTGCACTAAAGGCTCCCTCCTTTCCACAGATCCTAACTCTGGTAGGTATATAAATCGCACCTAAATTAGGTTTTCTGGAAAGGAGGGAGCCTTATACCTTTGTGTGGTCGCGACAGAATTGTGGACACATAACATAATAATAAATTGGTTCACAGGAAGGGAAAGGCGCAGTAACTGTCACACTTGCTCTGTGGACACCCGAACCGCGCCGTAGGGGAAGGGAGGAGGGTGGGAATGAAAGTGGAAAGAGAGAAAGAGGAGCCGTAGTGGAGGGCTACGGTGCAATTTCGACCACCTGGGGATCTTTAACGTGCGCTGACACCGCACAGCACACGACGCCTCTTCGTTTCGCCTCCATCGAAACGCAGCCGCCGCGGTCGGGTTCGAACCCGGAACTCCGGCACAGTAGTCGGGCGTCTTACCACTGCACCACCCCGGCGGGGCATACACATAACAAGGTCAAGAAAATGTTTTCGTTTTTTAGACCGAAGTTCTTGGGTGCCCGTTCCTGCGTTTCGCATCGTCGTCGCCGTCGCCGTCCACCTCGTAACCAGCTCCGCCCCCTCTATGCCCCCCAGCTCATCCCCCTCTTCCTCCGTGGCATTAACCAGCACTAATACTAAATAGTCACTAACTAGTACAACCTTATAATTACCTAGTCATTAACAACTTCGAATTAGCAGTTAGTCATGACTAAATAGTCATGAGTAAGGACAGATGACTATGACGCCATCACATGGTGACGTCATCGACCGTGACTTCATGATCGGCCTTGACGTCATCATGATGTCACATCCGCCTATGTCCGATAACAGAACATAATGATGACGTCACATTCGGTCATGACGCCATGCATGGCGACGACGTCACATCCTACCACAGGAACATGAAAATGATTTTTGTGAGAGAGGGGTATCTTAGACCATTTTATCAGAGCATGCGTCAAAACCCCTGGAGTCGAGGAAGATATCAATAGGAGAGAGAGCTGGGAAGACCTGCTGCGGAGCGAAGACCTCGCTCGGCAGCCACAAGCCGTTCGCCGGGGGGCTGAGCCATAAAAACAGAGCGACACACGGGACGTGGAAGAAAGGACAACACAAAGCGCTGTTGTTATGGATCATCGTGCACACCAACTCGCCCAACAACTGGTATTGGGGGGCTGAAGGCCACGAAGAGACAAAATCCCTTTGTTAGCTTTTGGTCGCGGAGGCTCCAGCTCCCGTCCCCAAGGCCTGCGTGCCGGGGGTGGGGAGTAAAGGGCCTCCATTTACGGCGGAAAAGAAAAGTTATCCACCCATCCATCAATCCATCCATCCACGCATATATGAAGCTATCCCCACCGGGCGTTTGATCCAGGCGTCCGTTCGCAGCCTTTCATTTAGCGCTTCCTCGAACGCCACATCACAGAGCCTATAGATATATAAGCACTACAGCAGGCATCTGTTGCGTTTAATATTGGTTGACATCAAAGAAAAGGCGCAGTTTTTGTCACAATTATGAGCGCACACCTTCACCGAGTTGTAAAAAAAAAGAGAAAGGAAGAGGTGTCGTAGTGGAAGGCTTCAGACGACTACAAAGCTCCCTTCACCACAGTCAAGAACTGTTAATAGAGTGTTTAAAGAAGAATATGTGTGAAAAATTTTTAAAAACGTTATCTGTAATTGTACATACATATCTTGCTCGAAGTCTCTTCCTCAATATATCGAAAAGGTGAAACAGCTGATGAGCTGAGCTCCAATTTCGCTTTACGAAGTAGCGTAATCGTCGGCAATTTTTTTTATTGTATATTGTACATTGGTTTATAGAAGAGCAAAGCTGCAGTATCTGTATTTGACCTTCAAGGTTGTTCAATGTGATTTCGTACAAACCACGGCTGCCTCTCTGTTGGTACACAGGAAAGGAAATGCGCCGTATCTGCCAAGCTTCTTTCTGTAGGACTTGATCCGCACCGTAACAGAAGATAGGATGGCGTATGTGAAAGTTTAAAGAAAAAGGAACTGCAGTTGAAGGCTACGGAGCTGGCCTCTTCGTTTAGGTTAGGTTTTGGAGAAGTGGTTTGTGGTTTGTGGGGTTTAACTTCCCAAAGCAACTCCGGCTATGAGAGACGCCGTAGTGGAGGACTCCGGTAATTTCGACCACCTGGGGTTCCTTAACGTGCACTGACATAGCACAGCACACGGGCGTGTTTCTATTCGCCTCCATCGAAAAGCTGCCACCGAGGCCGAGATTCGATCCCGTGTCCTTGGGAACAGTAGTCGAGCGCCGAAACCACTCCGCCACCCCGGCGGGGTTTTGGAGAAGGAAGGCGCAGTATACATTTGGGTGAACACCACGAGAAGAGGACACCTACACTTATTAAGGTCAAGGTCATTTAAAGAGCACATTAGTGTCACAAAAATACCTGCTATACCTGGCGTACTAAAGGTTTTGCTTTCATTGTAAATTGGTTTATAAGAAAGGCACAGAATCAGACAAGGTCACTTGAAGTTGAAAACCGTCTATAGCGAATAGCTCGAAATAATATGCGTGGTGTAGCACTCGCTTCAAAAACCTATATAGCGTTTGACTGCAACACGCCTTCCAGTAGCTACCGGGTGCATCGTTATTCTCAAAAACTCAGGCTGCTGCACACAACGACTGAAAGAGCGATCGTACAGAGACAGGTGCACCGCAAGTAAGAATATACAGGTATTTTGCGAAACGAAGAGGCGTCCGTGTGCTGTGCGATGTCAGCGCACGTTAAAGATCCCCAGGTGGTCGAAACTACTTCGTAGCCCTCCACTACGGCTCCTCTGTCTCGCTTTCCACTTTCACTCCCACCTTCGTCCCTTCCCTTACGGCGCAGTTGCGGTGTCCACAGAAAACAAGTGAGACAGTTACCGCGCCTTTCCCTTCCTATAAAATAAATCAGATCAGATAGTGTGTGTTATCGCCGGTCAGCGTTGAAGCGAACGCTTCTCTACGCTAGATAGAGCCGCCCCTCCTGATAATTCGATCTTGAAGTTACCTTCACATTGCTAACTTTGGGTGTGGCCCCGCCGGGGTGGCGCAGTGGTTACGGCGCTCGACTACTGTTCCCAAGGATGCGGGATCAACTCCCTGCCTCGGCGGCGCTTTTCGGTTTAGGCAAAAAACCCGTGTGCTGTGCGATGTCAGTGCACGTTAAAGAACCCCAGGTGGTCGAAGTCCTCCACAACGGCGTCTCTCATCGCCTAAGTTGCTTTGGTACGTTAAACCCCACAAACCAACCAACCAACCAACCAACCAACCTAACTTTGGGTGTCCACGATTGCGTGGTGTCCACCTAAATATGCACAAAGAGAATATATTGTGTGCACATATACAAGCTGCCCACGCTCGCCATTTGGGGACAGCGGTCTCTCGTTGCTAATAAGCTGCCAGCCTGCGAACGGCAACAAGTTCGCTGATGCGTATGACTTTGCCTTCCTCCCAACTTTGAAGCAAGCTCTACCAACTTCTCGAAGGACTCTAGTTACTTCCTAATGCGAAATTTGAGCTTACCTTACCATTTCGCCGCGAGATCGACCTAGAGGTAGCGCCACCGTCACTCCGGTAGTGTGGATCGGCAGCCGGCGGCGCTCGCAAAAACGCACGCTGCGTAGGTCTGCTTCCAAGTTTGCGGCGGGTTTGTTGGCGATGAAAACGTGTCTTCTGCATGAATACTCCAGTATTGCAGAAACAAATTAAAGGATTTCACCAATGCAGCAGAAGAAGAGCGGATTTTAAGAAAACAATGCTCGTAAGACGCCCGACTTCTAGATTTACTTTGTGCGTTTCTGGCGCTGTACCGCGCTCACGCGCCGAATGCTTGGGCCTGCCTAATGACAGCTTTGTTTTTCTTATCGACTTTTAAACAGTTTGCGCGTGTCTCATGCGAGTGAGGCCAGCGAATTTAGTGTCAAGCCTACGCAGATATCTGCAGTACTTTTGATTGAATCGAGAAAGCTGGTTCATTATATCGTACTTGACTCGAGGATTAAGCAGGTTAAATATAGCACTGGCAGCGCACTTGATGGCGAGTTGCTTTAGACTGAGTGCAAATAAACTCTGGCCCAGACAACCACGCACAAGTATTCCCCGAAAATGAGATCACGCCGACACTATACAGGAAACCTCGCCGCACACGAAAGCTGACTGCTCACGTGTAGAGCGGTGAGTGGATTGAATTTGCCGAGCTGCTTTTTGCGGCCAATGTCATAGAATGTGATAGTGTATTACTTCATGCGCCACTAATCGTAAATGATTTCCTGAAACCCAGAAAAGTATAAGGTATTTCTGATGTGTGTGATGTTAATATATAACGGTAAATAAGTACTGTAATTAATTTGTTTTGCAGTGTTAATAACTTTCACCGTGTGAGAGAACTTTTGCACACTTGACAGAATTTACAATAATCAGCGATTAATTTTCAGTAAGTGCAAGCTACGAATTACTTGCTGCGAAGACATCGTTATAAACTGCGCATGGACACTGTCATATTCTGGGAAGCAATTTTACAGGCTGAAAATTTCCTTAGCCCTAATTATTTTGCAGTGACTAAATCTTATGCAAAGTAAAATATTAGGGTTGCTTCCAAAACAGATGCCGGATATAAAACTATTCCGATAGAAATGGAGGTCATCTTATCGTGCGAGTATAAAGATGTAATTATTCCCGAACTAAACACTGATATTTAAGCCCGCATGAAGCTGTTTTACTCCCCTTGTCAGAAACGACGAATTTGCTCGGAAGACAGCACTTGGACGAAAAGGGATTATAATGATTATAATAGGCTACCAGTAAAGTACATTAATCTAGGTGTATCATGTAATATTTAGGGTAACAATTAGGTGCAGAGAATATGTTTCCCAAACATTCGAGCATTTCTCTAAAGCAAAATGTGGTCACTAAAACTTTTACGGATGCACAGGAGCCTTCAACAACAAAACAAAAATGAAAAGATATGCATATTGGCCCTGGTTTAACACATGAAAGCGGCATGCCTTAAACCCGGGCCAATAAGTACTCCCACAACTCTATTGTGAATACAGAAGGCATAGTAGGCATAGAGTAGTCTGTTCAAACTGCATTCTGCTATATGAAGCAGTCTGCGGTGGCATATGTTTTAGTAGCTGCGGTATTCCAAACAGAAACGGGAATATGCGATTTCTGAGCGTTTGCATCAACTTTTTGTGACGGCAGCGACCTGTTTTGCTTTGACACGGCGGTAACGACAGTACCACTTCGTTTGGGACACTGCATGTCAAAGGATCTCAAGCGCCGAAGACCGCGATGGATTATGTCCTTATCCAAGCATGACATGCTCGATACGGACAAGTATTTTTTTTTAATGAAGCGTGGGGTTATAGACTGTTCATATTTATTTTGCAAGAGGTATATGGGTAAGCAAAAACTCACAGGAATCGCCAAACAAACAAAAGCGCTCCTGTACACGCCGCATGCGCGCGCGTAAATCACTGCGGGCTGGCACGCGACGCGAAAACGCATGCACACTGCGTAGGTTTCGCCACCTAGCCGCAAGGTGGCGACTCTGCTCTGCCGTTGTCAGATGGGGAGGGGGATTGACACCCGGAGGTGTCGTGCCCCAGAGTCACACATAACTCATCAGCCCATCATCATCCATTCAACACCTCCGGCAAAGTCCCCCCCAGGGCCGAGTTTGAGGCAAGGATTTCGAGCAAGACACATATGTACAATTACAGACTTTCTATATCATGATAAGGGTCCCGTATAACTTCGCAGGAGATTATTGCGAATTTTTCCCTACATTTTGCAAACATATTCAGATGAAACTGAGCTCGTTTCTTGATCGATAATTTCTGCGAGCACGCACATTATTGTTTTTGAATCGCTGTTTGACAATACGAATCAATTTAAAAGATCAATCTACAGCATATTATCCAACTCATCGAGCCCCGCTGCTTCAAGCGAATACAAAACAGCAACTGCTTGGTTTGGTTTGTGGGATTGAACCTCCCAAAGCGACTCAGGAAATGAGGAATGCCGTAGTGGGGGACATCGAAAATGTCGACAACCTGTGGTTTTTAACGTATGCTGACATCGCACAGCACACTGACGCCTTGCTGTACACCTTCATTGAGAACCGGCCACCAAGGCTGGAATTCGATGCCGCATCTTTGGGCATTGTATTCGAGCGCCCTAACCACCGCCAACCCTTGCGGAGCAGTGACTGTTCCACTATGGGTGATTACTCTCAAACACTCCTCTGTGTTGCACCTGTAACAGTGCATTAGCAGTTACAGTCTGTACGCAACAATTAATTCATTGTTGGGTGGGTTCAGTCGTTCAGTCGTGTCCGACTCTTCGTGACCCTATGGACCATGTCACGCCACGCTTTCCGATCTCTCATTATCTTCCTAACATCACATAACTTCATCTGCAGTGCCTCGAGGATGCCATCTAACCATCGCCTTCGCTGCCTACACCTTCTCCGGCGACCCTCACCCTTTCCCAACATCAAATCTTTCTCCAGCGACTCCTCTCTTCTCATCAGATGACCAAAGTAGCTGAGCTTTAACTTTAGAATTTGACCCTTCAATGAGCAGTCAGGGTTTATGGTAGACAATATCGACTGAGTTTATCTTCTGGCAGTCCAAGGAACTCTCAAGAGTCTTCGCCAGCACCACAATTCAAACGCGCCAATTCTTCGGCGGTCAGCCTTTTTCACAGTCCAACTCTCGCATCCATACATCACAACTGGAAAGACCATAGCACGTGTTATACGGATCTTGGTTGGCAGACTAATGTTTCTGCTCTTAACTAGGCGGTCAAGGCTAACCATTGCTCTATTTCCCAGAAGCAAGCGTCTCCTAATTTCATGGCTGCAGTCTCCTTCCGAGGTAATCTTGGAGCCCAAAAAGAAAAAATTTGTCACCGCTTCCACTTCTTGTCCCTTGATATTCCAGGACTTGACAGGGCAAGATGCCATGATCTTTGTCTTTTTAATGTTTAGTTTGAGCCCAAACTTCTCACTCTCTTCTTGTATGCGCATCAGAAGCCTCTTAAGTTCCACTTCACTTTCTGCCATTAAAGTGGTATCATCCGCATATCTAAGGTTGTTGATACGTTTTCCAGCAATCTTCACTCCAGCTGAAGGCTCGTCCAGACCGGCCTTCCTCATGATGCACTCTGCATATAGGTTAAATAGGCAGGGCGACAGTATGCAGCCTTGCCTCACTCCTTTCTCAAACGGAAACCAATCAGTAACACCATGCCCAGTTCTGACTGTGGCCTCTCGCCCTTCATACAGCTATTCTTTATTAACAGGCGTCTTAAACTAGCACCACCTGAAACAAAGTTACTTGCATATAAAACACTTGTCAGACCGGTACTAGAGTACGCTAATACCGTTTGGTTCCCGTTTACTAAACAGCTCATTAAAAAACTGGAGGCAGTACAAAGAAAGGCACTAAGATTTATATACAATAAACACTCCATTACAGACTCACCAACAGAATTACTTAAACATGCAGAATTACTAACCTTAGAAAACAGAGCCTATCTTGCAAGACTTAAAATCATATACCAGATAATACACAATCAACTAAAACTGCCTATTACAAAGTACATGCCGACGTCCTCGAACAGATTAACCCGTTATAACCTCACGCATACATTAGGCGAATTCTCATTTCATACTGATATTTTCAAATACTCATTTTTTCCAAGGGCAACACGAGAATGGAACAATCTACACACGCGCATTACTAACACCACGTCCTTAGCTGAGTTTTGTTCCCTTGTTGCAGATGAATTATACCCATTGCAGTAACAATTGTATTCCTTATTTTTATGCTTCCTTGTTCTCTTGGTATTTTTTCTTGCCTGTTGTGCCTGAGTCAATTTGTGAATTCATTATAGTCGATTTTCTCTTAGTATTTCAAACCTTGACTGTGCCTTGACTGTCAATTACAACTAATACTGATCCCCTCGCTGTATCATCCGTAATCATGTAATTAATATAAGTGATATTATCTGTGTTATTCGATTGTTGTAAGCTGCATGTAACACTCGACACCATGTATCATTGTGTATGCTTTTATGCTGTAGTATAATATGCTAACAGCCCTTCCTGTTACAATCCCTGATGGGATTCACAGTATCAAATAAATAAATAAAATAAATAAATACAGGTTCCTGAGGAGACAGATGAAGTGAATTGGAACTCCCATTTCTTGGAGAGCTTGCCACAATCTGCTGAGATCTACGCAGTCAAACGCTTTCGCATAATCAATAAAGCAGAAGTAGATGGGTTTCTGGAGCTCTCTTGCTTTTTCCATGATCCAGCGAAGGTTGGCAATTTGGTCTCTAGTTCCTCTGCCCTTGCGCAACCAAGCTGCACGTCCGGAAGCTCCCGATCCACATACTGCTGCAGCCTACCTTGGAGGATATCCGACATCACCTTGCTAGCATGCGAAATAAGCGCGATCGAGCGGTAGTTGGAACAATCTTTGACACTCCCTTTCTCTGGAATGGGGATGTAAACTGACCTCCTCCAATCCTGTGGCCACTGCGGGGTTGTCCAAATCTTCTGACATAATGTATACAGAATGTTAACAGCGTCATGGTTGAGGTTTTGAAGCAAGTCAGCTGGAATGCCATGAATTCCGCTAGCTTTGTTCTTCACAAGGCTGGCTAAGGCCCGTTCAACTTCACTCTTCGGGATGCCGGCTCGAGATCAGTAATCACAACCGTCTTATGTTGGGTTTGCACATTCGGGTCCTTCTTGTACAGTTCTTCTGTGTATTCTTGCCACCTCTTCTTTATCTCTGAGGCTTTAGTGAGGTCCTTGCCTTGTTTGTTCTTTATCACGCTCAGCTTAGCACAAAAGCTTCCTTTGATATCTTTG
Source organism: Amblyomma maculatum (assembly GCF_055883805.1). Taxonomy (NCBI): domain Eukaryota; kingdom Metazoa; phylum Arthropoda; class Arachnida; order Ixodida; family Ixodidae; genus Amblyomma; species Amblyomma maculatum. The sequence goes on from NC_139348.1 coordinate 113,936,841, forward strand.
ATTGTCTTATACAGAGCTCTTGTGTTCCTTAATTGGCTGTTGTCCTCAACTGCTTGGCACTGTATGTTAGGGAAGGCATTCTTATCTCTACTTGCTATTTTCTGAAAATCCGCATTGTGAACCTTGTATCTTTCTCTTTCCCCCATAACTTTTGCCATTCTCCTTTCCTCAGCTATTTGCAAAGCCTCTTCAGATAACCAGTTTGCTTCTTGCATTTCTTTTGCTTTGGAACTACCTTTGTAGCAACTTCTTGTATTATATCACGAGCATCAGTCCACATGTCTTCGGGCTCTTTGTCTTCTCGATCTAATTCTTGAAATCAATTCCTCACTTCCGCAGCATATTCTAATGGAATTTGGTCCAGATCATACCTGAAAGGCCTTCTAGTTTTCCTTGTTTTCCTCAATCGAAGCTTAATTTTGGCAACAAGAAGCTGATGATCTGTGTCACAATCGGCCCCAGGACTTGTTTTTACTGCTTGTATAGCGCTTCTTCATCTCTGCCGGCAAAGAATATAATCGATCTGATTCCTGTACAGACCGTCGGGTGAAGTCCATGTGTACAGGCGCCTCTAGTGCTGTTGAAAATGAGTATTCGCTATGGTCAGGTTGTTTACTTGACAAAACTCTACTAGCCTCTGCCCAGCTTCATTTGGCTCACCAAGACCGAACTTGCCTGTAATTCCAAATATTTATTCACTCCCGACCTTAGCATTCCAGTCTCCTATGAGAAAAACGACGTCTGATGATGGGGTACGGTCTGAAAGGCATTGTAGGTCTGCATAAAATTTCTCTACGTCAGCTTCTTCAGCAGTAGTGGTCGGAGCATAGACTTGGATAACTGTTATGTTGAAAGGGTGACCTTGGATCCGAAGTGAAATCATTCGGTCGTTTATGGGGTTGTACCCTAGCACTGCTTTGCCCATTCTTCTGTTTACTATGAAGCGACCCCATTCCTTCTCTTGGATTCGTGCCCACAATAAAACACATAATGGTCGCCGGAGTTAAATTCTCCCATTCCGGTCCACTTGAGCTCGCTGATACCCAAGATATCAATGTTCAATCTGTCCATTTCTCGCTTGACGACATCCAGTTCACCTTGCGTCATAGATCTTACATTCCATGTTGCTATGTGATATATCTCCTTGCAACATCGGACTTTCCGGTCGCTTCTCGAGACATCCACAACTGAGCGTCCTTTTGGCTTTAGCTCAGCCGCTTCATTCATCCTGGAGCTACTAGGAATCGCCCTTTGTTCATTCCCAGTAACATGTGGGACGCCTTCCAACCTGGGGGGCTCATCTTCCGGCGCCATATCATTAACGGTGTTGTGACTGGCCATAGGGTTTTCTTGGCAGGAAATACTGGAGTGGGTTGCCATTACCTTCTCCAGTGAATCACATTTCGTCAGAACTCTCTGCCGTGACCTGTCTATCTTGGGTGGCCCTACACAGCAGAGCTCACGACTTCATCGAGTTTCGCAAGCCCCTTCTCCACCACAAGGCAGTGATCCATGGAGGGGATTTCACTGTTACTGGGGTAACAAAGAGGAGGATTTGAACGTAATCAATGGTTAAAATATTATTTGACCCAACGGCATAACTCTGCAAACTAGAAGTTTAGAGATTGCAGGCTGCTTGTCCAAGGCGTAGCCCGATTTCACTGAAGCAGTGATTTTATCCATAAACAAGACTGCATATCCTGTCCCTCAGAACCCAGTCCTCCAAAATCTTGAGGTGATCTAGACCCTCTTAGGGAAGATCCGCAAGGCAATGAGAAAGAGCTGTGAGTGCAGAAGAGAGAAGTTGTGTAAATAGATAAATTAAGGAGAGAGAGAGTCCAGGCTGAAGTGCAGGAAAAGAGATTATAGAAGAGATGGGAAGGTGTGTGTGTGAACTTGCAGTGAATGTTTTCATGATGATTTTTATGGCACTTATCTTGTGGGAGTATAGCTGAGTTGACTATTATGGAATTTTAAAGAAGAGCCGCCCCTGGAATCGCTAATACAAGTTCGTACTATAGTGCAATTGGAGGCGGCGTTGGTCAGCGAAAACCTGGGAATTCAAAACATGGTCATTGAATGGGCTGCTCAGGTCGCTTTCAGCAGTAGACTGATAGCCACCTTGAACGGATAATCTGCACTCTACCTTTCGTGACGAAATAAAGAGTTTGTAATCCAAATATTGCAAAACTGATCATGCTATCTGAAAGCGGCGCCCTCGTTTTCGCAACATCAGTGTGGGAGGTCAGCAGAAAAAAAATGTAAAACTTAATTTGTTGTTAAAGATGAGAAATGTCCGCTATATGTCCCAATTCGCGGTGGTCAGTGGTAGTGCGCTCGACTACTGTGCCTATGGATGTGGGATCGATTCCCGGCCGCGGCTGCCTTATTTCGATGCAGCAAAGAGCTAGGCGCTCGTATACTGTGCGATGTCAGTGCACGTTAAAGAACCCCAGGTGGTCGATATTTCAGGAGCCCTCCGCAGCGGCGTTTATCATAGCATGAGTCGCTTTGGGGCGTTAAACCGCATAAACGGACCAAACCATCCAACATTAAATTCATCGTCCCACCGTTCGGGTGCAGCGGTTAGGGCGTTCAACGTCTGTGCCTAAGGATGTGGGATTGATGCAAGCCGCTGCAGCCGCCGTTTCATAGAGACAAGCAAGGCACACGCGTCCTTTGCGATGTCAGTGCACGTTTACGAACCACAGTTAGTTGAAGCTCTCCATTACGACGTCTCTCATAACATCAGTCGCTAGCAAAAAAGAAAAGAAAGGGAAATTAAAGGCTCGTTATGGTACATAAATGAAAGAAGTCAATAGTCAACAAGGCCAAGAAATGCGTAGAGAATTTTTTTTTGTCTGGCGAAGGTCGGTAGGAGGTTCGTATTGACAAATTAGTGCCGAATGCACTTTACGAAGATGGATAAATGAATACAAAGTCTAGGAGAAAGCGACGCGCCGATGTTGGAAACCGAGACACACCGATATAAGTTTACCTATATTCTTCATGTAAAGCGGCGCTGTAAGGTTTTATACTCACTTCCCACGAAAAATGCCTTGTTTCAATCCGTTCTCACCCATTGTGGCAGGGCATGTTTTCTCTGTCTGTATAACATAGAGTACGGCAGGCACATCGTTGACATCAATCGTTGCGGTCTGAGACACTAGCGCTTGGAAAGGCACGAGCAGTTCATTTGCACCTTTGCAATGTCATTCGTGTAAAATGCAAACAAGACACTACATCTGTTCTTAATACTACTTTATTCTCTGTAAGTACAGGAGATCAATGAATAGGCTTCGAAAATTGGTTCTGAATCTTAATGCCAAAAGAGCAGCATGCTAAACGCAGCGCAGTAAACTATTTATTTTTTTAAGCATCATTTTTTTGTTACAAAGAAATACGTGGAAGACTATTCACGTCAATTCTTACAAATTTTTTACGATAGTTTAGGTCGCGCCAAAATTGCATGCCAGAAATCTGTAGCCAAAATATGTCAACCTGTTAATGCATTCTCGGTTATACGTTTTTACTAGTATTTTCTTTCGTCATTCCTATTGGGTACAGAAATAAGCGCTCAACAGACGCTTTGTGACAAGTGCCCAAACTGTTTCCAAGAATAAGGTTCTTTCCGAAAAACGTTCTCAAAAAGAATTTTAGTACGCGTCGTGCTTTTCCATCATGCAAAAAGCATACAGTTTTTCGCCACAATGTGTTCACTAGTGGAACACTAAGTAGTGCAAGTCGTCCCATGTCACTTTCTGACACATGTCTGTTTCTGTCACGTTGACCATGACACAGGTTGATATTAGCCTTGTTCTGCAGACGAGAGCTACCAGTGGGGCAAAGTTATCCCTTATCCCTCACCTGCAAAGTTATATTAGAGCTAGAGCAGGGTTAGATTAGGAATTAACATCAAGGAAATATAGGCAGGAGGTCAATATTATCCTGGTAATAGCACATCGCGAAACGCTTTAACACATCCGACACAGTGCTTTCAATTTAGGGAGGGCTTTAAGTAGATATAAAAGACCTTAGAGCTGTATGTCGAAGTGCCGACAGTCAACTAGGTTACGGCTTGAAAGGACAGGACAAAGAACAATATATTTCAAAAAATGCTTCTTTGCTCTAGTTCTTTTCAACTGCCATCTTAGCATGGCTACCTTCTCATAGTCAATATATTTAGGAGAGTCAGCACTTTTGCTTAAAATATGCCTACATTGAAATTCCGCCACACTTCGCTCTATCAGAGCGTAAATCTAATATTTTTCATTCATGCAGCTAGTTGTTCCTTATTGTTTCAGTCTTGCCGCTGATCGTAAGTGCGCCAGCGGAAACTGATACGCTGGTGAAAGCGTAATATATTTATCCTTCCTGCATTATTTAGGTTCCGAATATGAACGTATTTTTAATATTATATTATTAAAAAAGGCGGCTGCCAATAGAGGTGGAAGTGTCAGGCAGAACAGCGCGTTCTATACCCAGAGTTCAGCTTTGCCTTTTACGATATAAAGAGGCTCACCTGAAGGACATCCGACTTAGTGCTTTGCACGTACGTGATGCCTTTGTGTATCTATTTCTGGTCCTCGCCTCCAGGTTTAGCTGTAGCCATTAACTGAATTAGGTATAAAACGGAGCCGAGGAAACTGCGTGTTTTACTACTGCCTTCATCGTCGGAACAATCTGTTCTGGCGCATGCTCAGTAAGAAAGGTAGCGCTTCGAAGAAGTGCTGGTATGAACCCCTTAGTTACTGAAGCCACTCTGCCATCGACACATTCTGTCGTTACGGACACCGTGATTGGTTCTTAATGAGCAAAACACATGAAAGGAAAAAATAGCGTGAGTTCATGAAAATGACCTGAACTCTCAGTAAAGAAAGCAGAACACGTAATTTTTGAGCAGCAGTGGGCAAGATAAGCATTTCATCAGCCTGATATAGCACATATCAAGCATGCTCTAGTTATTCCGTTGTGCGTCATCGTCTTCATCACCATCTATTTCTGCACAAGTCGGTCACAAAGAGATGCTACGCAAGCAATTCCACGTAAAGGTAAAGATTTGAACGTGTGACCGCATCCTCTTAAGCAGCCAAGTCGCGCCTCTGGCAATAAAGGTTTTTATGGCTGACCTACATTGTTTCTGAGAGAAATAGCAGACATAAAAGCACAACCTCTCTGTCCGCGGTCTCAGCCTGGATGCGGAACCTTCCAACTCTCCATGCATTTCAGGAACAAGCGCCAATCAGCACACTCTGAGTGCGGCGCCATGCTGCTAAAATTTAATCTGGCATTTTTTGCTGTGTATCAAAGGCCAGAGCACCACGGGGCTAAGTGCGGCTCACAAGCTTCCTTTTTGTTTGGCAGCCTAGGCTGTGTTCGTTCTGGCGCCATATTCGAATCAAGGAAGCTCTTTTGTTGACAAGGGCAACAAGGTTCCAGTTGGTTACGCGTGATATTTGACTATGAGATTTCGGCGCTGCGCTTGCGATTTGTAGCTGCATTGCATTTGCTCTGCTCTTGTAAAAATATCTGTCTTCGCCACCCATCAGAATAAACACTCGCTCTTTTTGCCATGTCATTCGCGAAGCATTAGTAAACTCAGCGAAGTGGCCCAGGCTATAGATGTTCATTTCGTTTTTTGCGCAGCTTGTGCTTGTTCCTGTTCTTTGCTCGTGATAATGGCCTAGTTCCGATGCACTCCTCTTACCCGTTCGTCACCCCTCTTCTGCTAAATTATTCATGCAGCCACGTCAGTCTTTCGGCATGCTCTCAGCGAGGCGTTGGCTAAGGACAAACAACGATAACAGTAAGTCTACACTCTTGATTTTACCTCCCTGTTTAGGAGGGTATTTTGGTGGATGACGATGGGGTCAACTATTTAGGTCACCGCATTTTCTTGAGAAGACATATCTGGCACAGTAATGAAAGTTTCATATACATAAAGACTGTGTCAAGCATTAGAATGCACTGACATCGCACAACACACAATGGCTATGCTTTTCGCCTCCATTGAAAAGAAGCCTCTATGTCCGGGATTCGATCCCGCTTCACTGTGTTCAGTGGTCGAGCGCCCTAATTATTGAGCCAGTGTGATGGGCCCGATTGTTTGTTAACTTCCTACTAATTTGCACACGTAATATGTTTGCAAACTTTGGCCATATGTAGATGCGAAGATAATTTACTTCTGGCATCTTTCTGGTATCAGCTCCTTGAGCTCAACTGCAATGGCAGTCATCCGAGAACTCCATTCCTTGCCTTTAACCCAATCGTTTCTGCGCGATCAAAACTGTACTCTTCTAGGTTTCGGGAGCACAGCCTCAAGGTCTAGGGCTGAAATTAGAGCTGCGGCACAAAATATAGTTCTATCAAATTGATACTAAACTACTGGAATTAAAAAAAATAAATTTTATAAACCGTATCTGCTGAACTAGGACAAACTGAATTGAAATCAGGACTGTAGTTCGACGCGACGTTTATTTTTTATGAGAATTATGAAAGTCGTTGGGACTTCTAATACCATGTCTGGCGACAAAGAGTTCACAAAGGGGACCAAAACAACTAATTTCTCTTCGTTACTTCCGGAACGTATGAGCCACTGTATTGCTATAAATGTACTGCAAACTGAAGTGCAGACTTGGCGAAAGGGAACTATGGAGTTCATCTCGCATCTCTTACTCTTCGGTTCAACAGAATTGGCTACGCTAGGAGAACGTGGAATTAAAATATATAGTGGAAGTTTGGATGACAGACGTGACCAAATTAACTGAGTGGGAAGTTCGTAGAGACTGCCAGACGTTCTTGTCGGTCGGGAACCTATTCTGTGCAAAGTAAAGGCTTGGGAATAAAGAATACACGTCATATATACGGCGTAAAAGAGAGTGTAATACTCGCACGTTTCAAAATAATGAGGCCATCATATTGTGCCCTCCGGGCTATGGAGAACGTGCTCTTCCACTCCAGTGAGGAACGTCGCCGATTGATCCTCATGACCACATGCCTTCTAACAGATACTGACACTTATAACCGAAGTGGTGCTACATTGTAGATTGCTTCGGTCCGCGTCCAGTTGCTACATTTTCTTTATGTTTGTATGCCCGCCTACGCTTTGTTGAAGCTCTAGAATTGAAGTAAAAACTTAATCGTTGTTGTACGCTACGAGTTCACTTCAATGCAATCCTTAGATGTGGTGAACAGGTAAAAGCTATCCTTTTTGCTTGTTTCTTGGCTCTGCCCGGTCATTTTACAAGGCCTTCTGTATTGCGCACACGTACGACTGCCTCTCAAGATGCATTTGCACTCTTTCCTAGAGCCGGATTTGTTTTTTTCCCTAAGACTTGACGCATCCGCAAGGTATTAAGCAATGACAATAGACCTTATTTTTCTTTCTTCACTGCCTGTTATCCAATCTTTCGTCGCTTTGAAAGATTTTCTGCCGTTGTATAAATCAGATGTCTGGAATAAAGCGTGTACACAATGTCATTCGAGCTTTAGTCGTTAAGGCACCATTCTAGTCTGATCGCCAATTGAGTTTTGGTCCCAGATGCTTTAAGCAGTTGCAAAGGAATATTCCTTCGAAGTCAAGGGCCTGTCTGGTTTTTCGTCAGGCATTTGTTTTGTTAAGGGCAGCAATTGAAAGCCAGACCTTCTGCATACAATATGTGCCAATGTCGAGGAGCCGGCCGATACTTATCCTGCCCACATTGCCATTTTGAACGGTAGTGAAAAGAATGAACCAATGGCCGTTGTTTGTGCACCTTTTTGCCCTTAGTTGTGGCAGAAGACGCTATCTAAACTTTAACTAATAATATTACAGCGTTAATGTCTTAGATGTAGCATCGCAAGGCGCATGAAATCATACTTATTAGTAGCTGATGTTCTTCATATCGAACGTGCGCAGCTCAAAGGAAGAAAGATATCGTTTTCATTTTTTATTAAGCTGCATTTTATGCGGAAGGAAAGTTCCTATCGCCTAGCATTTGAAAAGTAAAACATAAAGTGTGTAGCAGAGAAAAAACTTATGGAAGTTTCTGAAACGTTCACAGAGGACACAATATATAATTGCATAGGATGTTCATAGCTGCTATATTGTGCAGCTCAAGCTTGAGTGTCTGGGGAAATATCAGGGCCGCGGTTGGTTTCCAAATCCTTTTGAGGTCGATTGTTTTCTCTGCTTCACCTCTGGATGCTAGCCCTCATACCCGCATGTCTTGTCTACTTTGTTTCTCAACCCGACTTGTAAAAAAAAGACTTAAAACAGTGATGTGTAGAGAAGCAATCCGACACTGCGCGTACTTGAAGTAATGTGACGAGGGCTGGCATGTCCCCCAGTTCATTTCAGTGTTAGTATTACCATCTTTTTTTGTTAGGTGTTATGGCGTGTTATGAGGAACACGCAGAAAACTAGAAGGCCTTTCAGGTATGATCTGGATTAAATTCCATCAGAATATGCTGTGGAAGTGAGGAATCTATTTCAAGATTTAGACCTATAAGAGAGAGAGAGCCGGAACAGATGTGGAATGATGTTCGTGATACTATAGACGAAGTTGCAACTAAGTTAGTTCCAAAGCAAAAGAAATGCAAGAAAGCAAACTGGTTATCTTAAGAGGCTTTGCAAATAGCCGAGGAAAAGAGGATCACAACGCTATGGGGGAAAGAGAAAGATACAAGGTTCTCAATGCGGATTTTTATAAAATAGCAAGGATAGATAAGAGTGCCTTCCTTAACATGCAGTTCCAAGCAGCTGAGGGCGACAGCCAATTGAGGACCATATGAGCTCTCCATAAGACAATCGAAGTTATGAAAGGAAGCTTCTGTGCTAAGCTGGGCGTGATAAAGGACAAGCGAGGCAGAGACCTCTCTGAAGCCTCAGAGATAAAGAAGAGGTGGCAGGAATACACACACGAACTCTACAAGAAGGACCCGAATTTTCAAACCCAACATAAGACGGTTGTGATTACTGATCTCGAGCCGGGCATTATGAAGAGGGAAGTTGAATGGGCCTTAGCCAGCCTTGCTAAGAACAAAGCTAGCGGAATTGATGGCATTCCAGCTGAGTTGCTTCAAAACCTCAACCATGACGCTGTTAACATTTTTCATACATTATGTCAAGATTTGGACAACCCTGCAGTGGCCACAGGATTGGAGGAGGTCAGTTTACATCCTTATTCCAAAGAAAGGGAGTGCCAAAAATTGTTCCAACTGCCGCACGATCGCGCTTATTTCGCATGTAGCAAAGTGATCTTGAAAATTCTCCAAGGTAGGCTGCAGCAGTATGTGGATCGGGAGCTTCCGGACATGCAAGCTGGGTTTCGCAAGGGCGGAGGAACTAGAGACCAAACTGCCAACCTTCGCTGGATTATGGAAAAAGCACGAGAATTCCAGAAACCCATCTACATCTGCTTTATTGATTATGCGAAAGCGTTTGACTGCGTAGATCACAGCAGATTTTGGCAAGCTCGCCAAGAGATGGGTCTTCCAATTCACCTCATCTGTTTCCTCAGGAACCTGTATGAAGGGCTAGAGGCCACAGTCACAACTGGGCATGGCCTTACTGATTGGTTTCCGATTGAGAAAGTTGTGAGACAAGGCTGCATATCGCCCTGCCTATTTAAGCTATATGCTGAGTGCATCATGAGGACAGCCGGTCTGGACGAGTCTGCAGCTAGAGTGAAGATTGCTTGAAAACCTATCAACAACCTTAGATATGCGGATGATACCACTTTAATGGCCGAGAGTGAAGTGGAACTCAAGAGACTTCTGATTCGCGTACAAGAAGAGAGCGAGAAGTTTGGGCTTAAACTGAACATTAAAAAGACAATGATCATGGCGTCTTGCCCTATCAAGTCCTGGAGCATCACGGGACAAGAAGTGGGAGCTGTGACAGATTTTCTCTTCTTGGGCTCCAAGATTACCTCGGAAGGAGACTGCAGCCATGAAATTAGGAGACTCCTGCTTCTGGGAAAGAGAGCCATAACTAACCTTGACCGCGTTGTAAAGAGCAAAGACATTAGACTGCAAACCAAAATCCGTATAACTCGTGCTATGGTCGTTCCAGTAGTGGTGTATGGATGCGAGAGTTGGACTGTGAAGGAGGCTAACCGCCGAAGAATTTACGCGTTTGAATTGTGGTGCTGGCCGAGACTCTTGAGAGTTCCTTGGACTGCCAGAAGAACAAATCAGTCAATTGTGTCGACCATAAACCCTGACTGCTCATTGGAAGGTCAAATTCTAAAGTTATAGCTCAGCTTCTTTGGTCATCTGATGAGAAGAGAGGAGTCGCTGGAGAAACATTTGATGTTGGGAAAGGTCGAGGGTCACCACAGAAGGGGTAGGCAGGGAACGCGATGGTTAGATGGCATCCTCGAGGCGCAGCAGATGAAGTTATGGGTTGTTAGGAAGATAGTGAGAGACGCCAAAGCGTGGCGTGATATGGTCCATAGGGTCACGAAGAGTCGGATACGACTGAACGACTGAACTGAACTGACGGCGTATCTAACGGCTCTAAAATATTCATGCTGGCTTGCCAGCCTTGGAAATTCCTCACACGGGTATGACTATTCGAGCTCGTAGTCGGTGAGGTTGTCCTTTTGCTTCCTTGGTCCTGACGAATTGCACGCATTGTGACCACATTCTGACTCCGAAAACTTATTGTTGCGTACAGTAGAACCACGCACATAGAAGTCAGCATATCCGGCAGATGGTGCCACACGCATGTTTATTTACGCTTGTGCAAACGGCATGATCCTGTTGAGAAACGCAACCGTCTATCCATTACCCACGAGTCGGAGGAGGAAGCGAAAATGTTAGTGTAAGCCCACAACAGACAGCATTGAATGGCCATGCGTTGACAGCATTGAATGGCCATGCGTTTCATCGAACGAGTGCACAGATCGCTGCCCGCGGATATAACACACTGGCATTGTTTTCTTTTCTTTCATTTTGGCGGGAAAGCATTAGTCAGATTGATCAGCATTATCTCCTTCTCCGGTTTTAGAAAGTGTGCTTCGGGAAAATGCTTCCCATCAGTAGTCCGCCCTAATGGCTGCCTTTAATTTCAATTGAAATATATATTATATACCTCAGTAACTCACCGCAGAGGTTATAATTTTAGCGGGCAAGTTGAACGTCAGAAATATAATATTATTTTCGTCCGATCAAGTCAATACTGACGGGCGCGTAGGAATAACATCAAGTTAAGATTCAAGAACAAAAGGTTTGTTTATACGTGAATGTAAGAAATGAGGCCTCCTGTCTGCAACTTTTGTGACGAAAACAAATGGGTGATGGGGAGCGCTTTTTGAAATTTAAATAAATAATTTTTCTTAGAAGTCTACAAAGCGTGCACTGTCTTTTTAATCAAACCTGTTAGGAAGATCCTTTGCAGAATTCCTGAAAGTGGTCCACAAAAAAAAACATTAAGAAAACACTTATGTCTTCCACTCATGTTATTTAAAACTGTATTAGGCAATAATAAAATCAATGTTGATGTTAGATGTTTCTTTTATCTTAGGCCGACATAATCAAGGGCACTTTTTTACTTTCTCATTGTTTTTGTATAATATATGGCAGGCTGGTAATCCAGCGTAGAACCAGTACGCTCAGGACCTGTCACCTTAATTTTAGATGGTATAATGACATCACATACCACGTCGACCAATTAGCTTTCGGCTGTGTCCGCTGCCAGAGCTGCTGCCAATTCGCATATGTCGCGTACTCTCGTAGTGTCACATATACTGCCGAGAAATCGTTGTTGGCGTATTTGGTATCTACTAACTACATATTTCCAGACACCTGCCGACACAGCCATATCACGTTAACGTTCGCTCACAACGTCACATACTTTGCCAACCAATCAGCACAGTCATCAGGCGTAATTATGTTATAGCTAACTGAATGAGAGATTGATGACGTCGCAAGGTGAAGTGGAGTCTGGCAACCAATCTGTAAAATATGTGAAGTGAAATGGTAAGCTCACACATGCGCCACGTTCGATAAACAATGCACAAATAGCAAATATGAAGGGTTGCAACGAAGAGCGCTTTCAACGTCATACCGCTAAGAGACCGAAGAGAGAAATACGGAGCGAAACTCTAAAATAATGTGCCACCACGAAAGATAGATGTTGTATATTCGGTGCCTACCCCGCTCTTGGTGGTGCAACCCCCAGGAAAAAAAATGGGCCGTTTAAGCATACTAAAAAATTCTAGTCATAAAGAGCTTATATGAGCAAATAGCATTTTCATGAACACAGAGTCTTTTTGTTAATTTAAAAATTTTTCTTCGAGGATTCGGTTCTCATTTCAGCCTTCTTCCCCAAGAGAGAGACTAGATTTGAGAGGTCTCGTGATGCAGCACTAGCCGCCGACCAACAAGTAGCCGGCAGGGTGACCTACACAAAATTCATCGCAAGATGCTTTCGGGAATTTTTGGTCACAGTGCCGATATTAAACTCTCTTTCGAGATAAGCACAATTATAGAGGAGTAGGACGCTGCACAAAGATACGTAAAATTATTTCAAAAGGTTTCCTCTTTCCAGTAAATTATAAAAGACTATGCTTATATTTATTCATAAAATATTAAATAAGTTGCTCAGCCAGTATTAGCGTTACTCCAACCAAACAATATTCCTGCATCAGGAATGATAGAGCTGGAAGGACATGTGCTTCGCTCCGTTTTGTGGTTCCAACCCTGCAGCAGCAAAAACATGGCTTCGAATAGCACGGAAAAAAAACGACTTTTTCGTTAACGTTCACAGGCAAGGAAACTGCCAAAGAACAGCACATCTTTCGCGAGCACTCGTGAATGAAAGTTCAGGCTGGAAGTAATCTGCGCATTTGAACACCACAAAGGCACTAGGAATGGTGAGGGAATGTAGAACGGTAGTAATCATTAGAAAAATCTTGGCTGCCGCTTTCAGGGGACGCCAGTGGGTACAAAAGCCTTCGTTTCTGGAGTTTGCGGGTGCAGAGCGCTTAAAATATCCGCTATTTAGTAAATGAACCCGTGCCGGCTTTTCCCGGCGCTATACAAAAACGAAAACAACAAAACAGAGCTGCTTTGAGGTTCTGGCTCTAAATAAGTAAGGAACAATTTTAATCGCAGTAATAGAGCCGAGGGACAGGAGGCCCCTTCAGGCTCACCGAGAATGTCAAGACTTGCGGTTATACCTGCTGTGAATCTGGTACACGAGGAACGTATACTCAGAGCATAACTTTATTGCTCTTCAATTGGTTTCGAAGCGGAGTTCAGTGTATCTGCACTCCCTCTAAGAAATGATCTTTGAAACAGCCCGTCTTTCACTGTGGCTACAAATATGCTGAGCCTTAGTTTGCACAGTGATAGATATTTTTTTTACAAATCACAAGGGAAGCTAATCATTGTAACAAATAGGGATTTAGGCCCATCTGGTTGGCTCACTGATTATGGCGATTTACAGTTGAACCCTAGGACGCGGGATCTACTCTCACATGTGGCGACAGCTTCGCGATGGAGGCCAAAAGCTAAATATCCTTGTACTCTATCCTAGCTTTCCGGGGTCCAACACTACAGCATTCCGCATAGACTGAGTCGCTTTGAGACATTAAAACTGTGACCGCCAGGCCAAACAAACAGATAATTAAATTATGTTGGGAGCAAGCTTTAACACAATTTCTTCAAAGTTATGAGCATACATAGAAAGTTTCTGCAAGTTGTCCTATGGTGTAGTTATATCAATTCTTTACATGGTGTATATATATACCCAAATCATATATATACATGTGCAGATCCTTAGTTTGTAATCTTTTAGGGAATTTATTGATTTTCGTTCATTTACTGCGTTGGTTTTATGTAACGTTTATGTGGTGGGTGCGAACAGAGGAATAAAATAAGTGTAGCATAGACTCGCCATTTGTGTTAACAACAGTATCATGTATTACACTACATTTACCTCGAAATAAAGGATGTCTCAGAAAGGTTGACTTTATGCTGATACAAGAGAATAGAAATATTAGAGGATTAATTTCATATTTGCCACCAAAAGGCGCGACGCATTACAATATTATCGAGACAAAACATAGTTGCTGGAAAAGGTACACTGACAAAAGAATTAGGGAAGAGCTTATAAATTCTAAACTTTTGTAACGTGCATGGTATCTCTCTACCGAAAATTTGCCTTCATTTTATCACGTGAAACCTTTCTGTCATCACACTGGATCACAATTATGCCCTTAAGACATCTATATTTTTTTAATACTAAATGCAGTACTGCTCGAATCAAATGAAGCGCAGACAAATAATGCTGCCTTCTGTCATTGCATTCTGCTAATTCCTATTGCTTTCTGAACCAACAGGGATAATACTGCGAATTCTGAATTTGTGAAGACAAGAAACAATATTCCTAATGCGATTCCAGGTGCAGTTTGTTTAAGTGATTCATTTTTGGAAAATAAGCGATTGTAAGAAATGGCATACGAGTATAACATGTAATAAAAATTACGATGCGCCTCCGCGAGAAGGATAGTGAGGGTAAAATAGTACGAAAGCTGGAATATTTTTCTCTGCCGCATCATCATTTACTCACCGTTTACTGCTTTGAGCTTTAGCGAACGCTTACTGCTTCCAGACGCCTGATTCTTATTCGTTTTACAGAAATTTCTTGAATTCTTTTCAGTTCTGCTTTCGCTGTTAACTGCTCACGAAGCCCTGTCAAAGCCGATATTTTCCTTTTTGATCCGGGAGGAAGGAAGTCGTGGAAGTTCGTTGTGTTTCGCCATCGCTTTCTTTTGCGTGCGTTTCCCTCTCACGTGGCGCTACATGCACTTTTCTCTGCGCTTTACCCTGCGGTTTACCCTGCGTGCGTCTTTGAGTTGTCGCAATTCTTTGAGTGCGCTGTGATAAGAAAAAAGCACAACAAGGAGCTCGATTGTGGCCTGACGGCGTGACAAAGCGCAGCCGCTCAGAATCTGAAGCTGAACGCATTCGGCTACACAGACGCTGCAGTGCTCGCCATGTGGACACTGCCAAAGAGCAGCGGAACACTGCGTCCCTTTATCTGCGGTTGAGCGCTGAAATTGGCTTGCGGGCTCTGGAAAGAAAAGGTCATTCTCGGCGAGTGTCAGACCAAGTGAGCGATCGAGTTACGGCAAGTCGAAGCAGTGGAAAGTTGCTTAGCGCGCAAACTTTCTTGGTTCTGACTGGACTTGTGATTGTCTGCCATTTCTTTAATGCCTCCACGACTCGTCCGTGTCTCGTATTTGTTGGCGCCGGTGTGGCATGCCAGGCGGTTACGACATGGCAAGGAAAAATTGTAGGAGTTCGTTACGCTTCAGCCTATAGAAAGCTTTCAAGAATGGTTTTTGAGAGTAAACTTGCTTCAAAATTTCAAAGATTTATAAAATTTCAGCTCAGCTAACCTGATACACGCCTTACTGTCGTCATAGTACCAGAACAGTTTATTTCGCTGATTTTATTCGAACAACTCAGTCCTCATTTAAGAAGTTGATGAGACGCCATGCTCGCTTTGACAGAGATGACAAAAGTGCTCCACACAGGGTTCTGAGGAATTGAAAGAGAGAGTTTCAAGTTATAGAAACCTTTCTAGGTAGTTGGAAAACTTGCCCAATGATTGACGTTTGACAGAGTGGAAAGTTTATTCTTGAAGACCGAGTTGTTTTCCTAATTGCCAGCTATATAAGAAAAAAAGAACGTTCAGCAACGGTAGCCATGCCAAAGCACATATCGCGTCTCCTTATAAACGTCCCCCTTTGTCGCCATTGTCGGAGTGGGACTACAACGTGCTGTAGTGGCACGAGCAGTCAGTCCTCGTCGTAGATTGATGCTTGGCCAAGAGTTCCGCCATACTGTACTCCTAACGAAAATAAACAGAGTATGAAAAATTTCTGAAGTGTGCCTTCTGGATCATCTTCATGAGTGAGTTTATCGACATTAAGGACTGGCCACCAACTCATTTCCCGCAATATTGTTGTCCGGGCTATGAACAAATATGTTAAGCAGCCTGACAACGACAATTTTCTGGTATATTTGGTGCTTGTTTGAAGGTAAGCAAGTGGTAATAAAATTACTTAAAAAATTTGTCATCATTGATTTCACTGGGATTTAACAATCACAAGAAACATAGTTTCACTAACAGTTTGGTCGAAACTGAGATATACTGCACACTGGATGGGTTGTTCGGTTTCCACTGTTTAAATGTAGGGAACAAACACTATTAGCTAAGAAAGAAAGTAACTAAAGGCATATTTTCTTAATTCTTACATTTTACAAAATGTTATGATTTTGTGCGACGACTTTTGCCGCTGGTAAAGATACAACTATCGGGATGAAATATATCAGTCATATTTTAAAATTTGCTTTAGCTAAAGAATGTCGATGACCAATGAAGGTATCCTAGTTTCATTATTCATCTTACATTCCCGAAATACATCCATGAAGATGGCATAGTTTAACGATACAGCGTTAAGGACCCCACGTCGCAGAAACGCCTCGGCGTTGTGGTTCTAACGCGAAAATCAGAAGAAAGACGCGATAAACGCTTTACAGAACCCCCCGGAGTCAAACAGGGTTCTCTCGCAGTGCGAGGCGAGCAAGCAACCACTCCGCCACAGAACCGCAATTCAGGATTCGAATAGGTGTTTCAGTGGAATCAGTGCTTAGGTGAGTAGTGGTAATCCATTGCGATACAGAACCGGCCGCTCCGCCACTGAAAAGCATTGCTTCTCTTTGAATAAACCTGGACCTAATGTCTGCAGAGTCTTATGGCTGCCAGCTAGTATTTAGGTGTGTTACAAATGTAATAGTTAAACTAGTAGCAAAAACATTTCCGCTTTGCCTACCTGCGATGCGGTGCTCACTCGATAATTCCTTCGATCGTATGGGGCTGCAGCAACAGATGGCGCAAGCCTCCTCCCAATTCAAGCATTTATATACCCATCCATCATTTTCAAACAACTAGGATTTAAGGACAGCAAGCGGGACCTGATAACCTTATCGCGTTGAGCTGTTAAAAGCGAAGCTTAAGCATCATCCGAAGGCTATCAATTCTTCATTATATTCATTACATATCAAACGCAATTTGTCCTGAAACTCTTATAAAGTGTAAACGTTTAAATAAATGTAGCATTTTCACCATTAATATTCTAGTCTTGCTTTAATATTATGCACCTTAGACACTGCCATCCATTGTCCCTTTCGTCTTGAGGGTACTCGCATTTCGACTGATCAGTCAGCCGGTTTGAATAGGGGTCAAGCGCGTAGCTTGTTTTCTTGCACTTCTATTTTCGTGCCTCTGTAAAGAATCCAAGGGTGTGCCTTGTTATTGTTCTTGGTTTTTGTTTTCAGTGGTAACATGCCCCAATCAGAATAAATCGCTACATAATATTTACTGTTCGCTAGCGCTTTTTATTACACAGCCAGACAAAGACCATTTTTTATTTATTTATTTATACAAGTACCTGCAGCGCCCAGGGGCATTATAGCAGGGGGGGCAATAACGGAAAAAAATACCTAAAATGAGCATGTTACAATACTGAAAGTATACAGTAAAGCACATTTGTTTAACAATAAAAAGAACAACACTGAAAATGTGAGTGCGAGAAACAGGTTTAAAAGGGTGGAGAGCTACTACGACAAATTGGACGCCAGGAAAGACTGAAAATGTTTACCTGTTTTACATTGTGCTATGCTCTTAGGAAGACTATTCCAAAGTGAAGAAGTGTGAGGAAAAAAGGAATTACGGAACACATCAGTTCGACATCGCGTTACAAGAACTTTCAGCTTATGGTCGCGGCGTTCAGAGATAAAATGTGGAGGTAGAATGTACAAGCTCTTGTTTATTCCCGTAAGATCAGAGTATATTTGGTAAAAAAGTTCTAATTTTGCGGTTAGTCTCCGGTGAGCCAATGTTTTCCATCTAAGGTTTTCTTTATATAATGTGATGCTACTACGGAAGTTATAGTTGCCGGAAACAAACCTGGCAGCGCGGTTTTGGATGCGTTCAAGTTTTTCCACAAGGTAAGAGCTTTGAGGGTCCCATGCCGCACAAGCATACTCGAGTATAGGACGGACGTTAGTTACGTATAGCTGTTCTTTTACTTTTGTGGGGGCTTTATAAAAATTTCGTCTAATGAGATTTAGCGTTCTAGATGACTTTAAGGTTAAATATTCTATGTGTCGGTTCCATGTCAAATTTTCTGAAAAATAGACCCCTAGATACTTGTAATGTTGGACCTTTTCAAGTGTCAGCCCGTCCAAATTATAGACTGATCTCACGGGAAGACGTTTACGGGAAAATGACACATACTGGCATTTAGCAGTGTTCAAAGACATGCCCCATTTAGTGCACCAACAATGAATTTTGTTCAGATCACTCTGTATACTACTTACATCAAGATCATTTCGTATATTCCTGTAAATGGCACAATCGTCAGCACCAATCAGAGACAAAATAGCATACGCAGTCGGCGTTCACTGGGGGCGCTGATTAACGGACAAAAATAATGTGCACGACTGTCACGCTGCACCTATAATGCAACGCGTAAAAAAAAGATACCCGACAATCATGTTCTTCAATACTCTCTTCGGAAGGTGTGAAGCGCAGCTGATTATTGTCGGGGCCGCAACCCGCCAACGACATCGCATCTGAACAAAGGATCTGGCTTTTGAGAACTGCTTTTGGTGCGAGCCAAGGGCGTTACGCGGTACCTTTTGCACTGTAGGCTCAATTCCGACTTCATTTGGATTCAAATATTTTGCTTCACTTGGACGGTTATCTGTCTTCGATAACTTTCTTTTCTTGTGTGTAACCTGGACGTGCTCTGAGATCCCCGTTCTGAATAACATACTTGTAACCATTGATGTGTCTTTTATGCTGCATGTGAATTCTCTAAAGTGGAAATAAACTTGCATCCTTCCCTGTTAGGGGTATTACTTTCATTTTTCTTCTTAATAAAAGCACTATTGGCGTTTGGTTCGTCAGTGATAATTGCTGAGATTAAAGATCGTCACTGATTCATATCGTGTTTTTTTCTCATTCGCTGTGCTGAACAAAAAATCTGTTAATGTTGGATGTCCAACTCAGCCGCTTCTGTCCGAGCTCAAAAAGGCGCGTTCATTCAGCAAGGCGTCGCATATAATTTCAATTCGGACAGTATCAAACTAAATTTCTGAACTATAGTCAATGTTAGCCTCGTTCTGTCTCCAACGTTCTTCGTAACCTAATCATTGCGCAACCTAACTGCTGCGCTGGGATAGATTTAACTTAATTGTGTCACACCCTTCACAGGTGAGCCAAATTGAAGGAAAACTCCTAACTACAATTCTATTAACGACCCCATTTAACGCTTTATTTGCGCGGTCAACCAAAAATTATTTCAATGCATAACGTTATGTTAGATACAACGCTGATGTAGAAGGGTGAAGAAAGCATCGATAAAAGTAAGAAAATGTAAATTATTTGCAGACTTAAAACACAGCTTGAAATCAGGGCTTCCTATTTACGCTAAACGCAGCACTACAACCACCCGACATCCGAGCCATTTTTTTCTTCGCCGTGTCCGTCATACTACGTGAGACTGTGAGCGACGCGCGGTCCACTTCCTATAGGGACCGGGCGCCCGTCGTATGACGCCACCGTCGTATCAGCGGAACAGCGCCGCACACGGGAAAACGCGCGCCAGCGGAATGCCGAGGCAGCGGAGCGACGCAACTCGTTCCATTCGGCGAGGCGTACGCGAGGATGTCTTCATCCGTTATTCTGCGGTATTGCTTTCAAAGCTAAGTAATCGAACGCAGCGTTTTCGCCCAGAATAGTCTCTAAATAGGAAAAACTCGCCCTCGGCAGGAAATTCATCTTTTTGGAACTACCTGGCGCATGGTATTTCTCTCATATACTCGGTAAAATGGCGCGGTCGATTTCGCAATGCGTTAGGAACGCCTTTGAAATCTTCGGTGACATGATCTGCGCGCGCACTGCGCGGAAATGCTTTTTCTGTTCCGAAATCCGCCAGAAGACCGCCAGGCCGTGAAGAGATGACGCCGAAGTAGAGGTAGTCGCAATGTTCTGAAGCTAGCTCCTGAAAAATAAAAAAAAAAGCAATAGAGTCAAACGATTCGAAAGAAAGCGATAGCCGATGATCTTCCAGCTTCAACCTAGCAACGAGAGCTTAAAAAATAGAAAAGTCAACAAACAAAGCAGAAGTACGATGACCTTTTTGGCAAGAAATGCCAAGCAACGAACTTCTGTGATTCCCTGCACAGTTCTGATACCATGGGTAACTAAACCCGGCCTTGAGACTACTCAACTTAATCATGGTATGTACGAAATGAACCATCTTTACAGAAACAACGATTCTCCAGGTAAGTACTTCGGAGTTGCTACTGATAACTGACTTCGGAAATGCGATATTATGAATACGTTTTTCTGCAGATACAGACGAGGTTGTAAAAAGAAAAGTTAATTTTAGTGCTCTGAGCGGCAATATTTGTCGTATTCCTACTGGGTTGATGCGGTATTAGGAATATTTTGATATTGTTGATCTAGACTTTCTCCAAGCGCAGGAATTGTATCGCGAGGAGGGACTAATGCATTACGAGAAACAATATTTGTGTGTTGATGAAAAAAATGAAGAATGACATAAATATGCAAGAAAAACGCCTGGTTGAGTATACGAGCCAAAAAAAAGAACAAATGTGCAGAAAGGTATTTTACAGAAATAGGTTTCACGCTGGCCGTTGGTGATCCTGATTCGGAACAATACTGCTCTTGGCATACGAAATGCTGGTAGGCTTCATTGAACATATTTTGCAAGAGACTTGTAGCAAGCAAAGAGCAGAGAGGAAGCTATATGTTGTCCACCAAGAGAACAGGAGTTGTCAGTGCCGATCTACATAAAACCAAGGCGCCATTCAAAATTATCTTAACTGAATAACGTTACCATTACCGCAGAACGTATTGTGCAAAAGAAAATGCAAATAACTAGTGCAAAACAAATATATACCCATGGGCATGGTTGCATTAGGTCCGCAGTTTTTTCTTGCTCGCTCCGTGCTATGACGTATAATATGCAAGCTATTGCAGAAAACGGCAGGCGGTAGTGACTGTTTTCTAGAACATACAAAGGCACGCTATGGATTTTGTCGTTTGATCACTATTCCAATAGATCGCATCGTACTTTGCGTAGGCGTCAAGTCATTAACGGATTTGCCACTCTGAGATGGCGCGAGCCGCATCAGGTTTCGACCGAGATTGCGATAAGCTTGAACATCAGGGAACTAATAAAACAGGGCTGTTAGCCGTTCTTTGACTGGCCCCTTTCTGGCTTCTTCAACTGTTAGTAATGAAACAAAAAATAACTTTGGTCGAAAAAAGGGAATCAGGAATGTCCCTGTTATTATGGGTTTCTTTGCACCGTCGTTCAGACTATTTATTTCCATAGCTGCTGTTTCTGGTGTCCAATAAAAGAAGCATGTTCGCGTTTATAGTTTTGTACAAAACGTTTTTAGGCACCATCAAATATAAACACTGGTGTGGGTTAAGTCAGCATGTGCGCCAATTTAGGTCTGAGGGATTTTATCACTGCAAACAAAATCCAAGGTAATATTGGGACACTGCGGGATCAGCTTTATATCTTACATTGAAGGCTCAACCTTCCTTTTCGGGAAAGTATAAAATCCCTACCGACACGTGGGATACACTGCTGTCAAAGGCACATCCCGGCGCAGATGTTACAGCAAGCTGGTTCTTCGCTGGCTGCAGATGCAGCAATACTTCACTAGCGAAAAAAATAGCATGATAAAAGAAGGAAAAATATGAGATCTGGGTCTCCGTTTTCGATTGTACCTAAGAGCGAAGGCGAAATACTAGCTTCGGCAAAAGCGTACGGATATTCTGAGATCAAAAGTACTCTTCCTGATCCTTGGTTGTCATACAATTCGGAGATTTAAATGCATGAGGGAGGCTCAGAACTCTGCTGCCAGTAGAAAAAAATTGTGCAAAACGTGGCCCGAGTTGCGTAGCAGGAAAGCATCATGTTGCTTGGTCGTCGGGTTTTTGTTGCAGATTTTGCAAGACTACGCCAGTCTTCGTCTAGAACTTCTCCAGCGCTCAGAACTAAATTTGGTCGCAGTTGCTTTGCACAATGAATGCACCTCGCCGGGCAATTTTCAACCGGGAGCTTTAAAATGTGAACCTGAAGAGTGCGCGAAGATAAAAAAAAAGTCAAGAAATATACCTTTACCGCCCTTCGACTTCTATCCTTCTTGTCGCGGACGGGATTTCA
Source organism: Amblyomma maculatum (assembly GCF_055883805.1). NCBI lineage: Eukaryota > Metazoa > Arthropoda > Arachnida > Ixodida > Ixodidae > Amblyomma > Amblyomma maculatum. The sequence goes on from NC_139348.1 coordinate 113,959,115, forward strand.
GGGAGCTTGTAAGCATCGCAGGATTTCTTCTTTTATGAGAAACGTTCCTTTAAAATATATGAACACAAAGAATAAGCATGGATATGGAAACACGAGGATTCGAGAGATTCAGCGCATGTTTTGTTTTGGTTCTGGTCGGGATTTAGTTGTCTGATTTTCTTGAACGCAGTGTACAGTTGTAGAAGCATTGTTGACAGCTCGCCTGCTGTCTTCCTGCACCGCACATAAAACTGCAATTGTGGCTTTTCTTTGTTTACACCCAGGCCTTTCCTTTCGTTTCTTCGTTTGTTGAATGTATATCCGACGTTTCATTTTGCCTTAATTTGTAGGCATAGGCCTCTTGGAACGTAACAGTTTATTTAGGGAGTTCGGCATTCTCTTCACGCTCATGAACTGTGAATTTACGCTTGAACATTACTACCAACGTGTCCCAGGATAGGATAGGGTGTGTTAGTGGTATGAATGCATATTAAGGGAGTCCGCCTTTTATAGACTGTTGCAACATTTTTCTGTAGTTCTTGAAACTGCCTCTTTCTTCTAATGAGCGGTCTTCTTGCTGCATTACATTAGACAAAATCGGATGGCGTCCTGCTGAGAGCAAGCAATATTAAAAGTATAAATACTTAGGAAAATGAGAATTAGAGAGACCCGCGAATTACGCTAAGGAAACCCTTTTCCGGATCGAACGTGCCGGAATCCGCCTTTTGCGCGAGGATGTGGCGCCATCATGCGGGAGCGGGCGGGAAACACATTGAGCGGCAGTGTAGGAGACGACGCGAAAGCGCACCATACGAAATGGCCACGCGAACGCTGGTAGAAAGCGAAAGCTTCCCCCCTTTTTTGGCCTCGGAGCGGAAAGTAGTGACAGTGATTGCAGCATATCATGTTCACGCAGTATGGGGGAAGGTAGAGCGTTTTCACAATCCACTCATAACGCACGTACGCATATACTATCTTCCTATTGTAAGAGCGTGTAGCGCGGGCCGTGTTCGACGTGACAGAATGAGACGCTCTCAGCGTGCAGGTTTTCGGCAGACAGGAGAGCGTGGGGGCAGAGAGAGAGAGGGAACTCAAAGGGCAAAGCAGCCAGGGTTTGTTGATGCTGCAGAGCTAGGTGGAATCGTCTCCTGTGACTTTGAGCGGCGCATTTGCGCGGGGTGTGTTACCGAGCACAATGTGGTCACCGCGGCGCCGGCATGGTGCAATGGGCGTCGCTTCCTCCTCGCGTCATCTACAACCGTACAGCTATAGGATTTCATCCACGAAGATCGGCAGAGAGGCACATATACACACCCCGTGAAAAGGGCATTGTCCCGGCCGGAATGCACACCTGCAGGAAACGCGCTGCATTTTTCTGGCAATGGATGATTCAGAGCTGTAGCCGGTTTCTCTGGCCTCAGGAGTCAGAACGGATGTGGTCGCAGTGGTGAAAAGGTTCTCGGTGCGCAGAGAATGGTCATTCTGTTGTGAAAGGATCTCCAACGTTCATTTCTGCCTCCGCCGCGATTTCTGCGGAATCAACAACTTGGTGACACATGTGAATCTCCTACATATCGGATGCACATCTCGGTCAGGAACCAACCCTGTTCTACGTCCCGAGCGATCCACTCTGCAAGTGAACGAGCATGAACCCTCCAACAGACTCATTTATTGTGCCGGGCGGTTTCCTTGCCGTTGCAAACGGTTGGACGTAGACGACGATTATCAAGCTCCCTAACGAAGTGCATCTGATTGCGTACACCAAAGGAACAAAATCCGGATGCTTTGGCGTGCACGAAGGCGAGCCTTTAATTTAAAACAAAATACTGTGCGTTGTGCAAGAGTGTCAAGTGCGTCATATGCTCCGAGCGGCAAAAACACAGATACTACAGGTATGTATGCATCTAAACGAAATATGCATGATGAAAAGTACCTACTGGAGTTTTCACCCAGGCTGTAGCGCACCAGGGATAACAGCAATGAGGATTTTTTCGGTGCGTGATTGCTTTAGTTGCGCCGGGGCCTGAAGGCGATGTATTTTGTCCTTTCTTTATGTGCGAAAGGGCTAGGTAGCTTAGATATCACATGCGGCTCTGTGCGCTAGGCCGTAATATTTAGCATGTTTTATCGTGACTGCCTAACAAGAAAAAAAATACGGCGTTTTAATGCGCTGCCGTTCGCGAGCCTCATGACCAGCTCAACCACTCGGCTCGCGCACGGCGGTGCATCACAACAAACGCCCAGTTTTTCTTTTCTTTTTAGTCAGGCGGCAGTCGCGATAAAACATGCTAAATATTACGGTCTAGCGCACACATCCACCTGTGATATCTGCGCTACCCGGCCCCTTCGCACATAAAGAAAACAAACGACAAAATACATCGCCATCAGACGCGCCGAACAAATGCTCATTGCGGCTATCACTGGTGGGTTACAGGCTTGGTGCAAACTCCGGTAGATACTTTTAATTATGCACATTTCCTTTAGATGCATACATACCTGTAACGAAGTGTTTTTCGCACAGTCGAGAGTACGCAGTAGGTAGCTAAGGTCGGCCATTCACATCTTGACGCTTGGGGGCCCTATTGTAGCTTCACGTCGTTGTTGGCCGCGGCTCGGCGAAGGAAACCTGAAAAACCGCGTCTTGCATCTTGGCGCGCTTAGAGAGTGGCAACCGTACGCGGCAGATGTGGTTGGCATCGGTTTGCCAAGCCTGTGATGGCCACCGTGCCGCCAGCCCCCGTACACTGGCGGTACGAGAAACGCCGTCGACGCCGCTCAATGTGTTTCCATCGGTCGCCGCTACGACTTCGCGCATGCGCAGAAAACTCGCGAAAAAGGCGGATTGAATCATGATGTTGCAAATTATTTCAACCCGAGTTTTTGCAAGAGACGTCATCATAACTCGATATGATAACTACTGTGAACTGCATTCTGTATGCTTAGAAAAAAGCGGTTATTGATATGTGGCTTTCAGAATGAATGCCTGTTTAACCGTATTTTATCAATATATTTAAAGGGTCTGTAGGTAACAGCTAAATTTTTATTGAGATGCGATTTGTGTTTAACAAAAATCAGTGCTTAGATTCTTGTCTCATTCCTTAGGGAATATGAAACCAGTTTGGTGCAGTGACGATATAAGAAATTCATTCGTGATTTATAGTGTGTGGTCTTAACCCACGGCTTGAACATGTAGACGGTATTACTAGCTTCGCCGAGAGGTAGCGCTAGTACTAGTCCATAGGAAAATTCGTGCATTAAAACCTGTTTTAATAATCAAGGGTAGTGCAAAGCGCCAAGAAGCCTTTCTTCTTTTTTAACCCTCTGAGCGGATAATACATTCTTATGTGTGCATAGCCTTCATGAATCTTGTTGTAGGGAGAGCTAAATTCAATACACGGAAAAAATAATTAGGTCACTGAGGTTTTCACGGAATGGATGATATTGTTAACGTTAATGATAAAGACGCCCAGCACCTCCACCAAGTTGTTACGATGACATAAGCAAGGAGTGTTTATTTGCAGTGTTCTGGAAGCCGGACCTGCTAGCCCCAGAAACGAGCGCTTCTTCCTCTTCCTCCTTAACTCCTGCCTGCTCTGCTTGAGACCAAGTCCGTAACAATATTTTAGCTATATGGGGTCGCATCATTAAGGCGCATGGATCTTCTCTAACAGATTCTTTAGGCATGGGTCTATAAATTGTAGAACATCTAAGGTTACACAAAACGCTTTCGTTTGATTCGGCCACTTATTGCTGCTAGCTTGCAACGACGTTTCACTAGTGCAGCTCACACGGCACATCAATATAAGCATGTGAATGTTTTTTCGCAAGGAACTAACGTGAACCAATTCTGCACTCCGCTATTTTTCTGTCTTTTTAAAATTGTTTGATTTGTCGTTCGTGAATATCATTTGTGACAAACCGCTTTTTGCTGAACGCACGCACTAGATGCTGACGAAGTTTTTTTCGGTTTTCGAGCTCTTCCTTTAAAGACAATTAGCGAAGATCACTTATCTCAGAATCTGCTACCCATGGAAGCAGACTTATTCGAACTTTTGCTGACTCGGTTAGCGGTTGAAGTTGCAGAACGGTTATAAATCAAGATGTTGTCTATTTTTGCGATCTTAGGGACCTAATAGCTCAATAATTGAGAGAAAAGGGGTAAACGCCTAACATGCATTGCGTCGTACGCGGTATCACACAGTCGTCTAGCCAGAAATATTTTTAGTAGGATGTTTTAATCCGCCAGTTGAAAAAAAGGCAAAACAAGCGCCCACAGCAACAGGGAGAGGAAGGCATGTGCAGTACTCTGAAGATCTGGGGGATGTTTGGACACCGAGACACCTGAACTCCTCCCTCCTCCCTTGCTGCACCCCTGTTATCACCTGCATTTAGAGATAGCTAGCACCCAGGAAAAAATTTAAAGCAGTGTCAGAAACGCAGTTATTTTCAACGCCATATTCAAGGCCAGGGCCCCATTACGACTAGTCGTTAGCTTTGAAAATGCACGTGAACTTCACAATGTTTATTTATATTTATCTTTATTTCGGCTGCACATACGTTACATTGGAGAACTGGGTTAGCAGTATTTTTAATACTAAGTATTTATTTTCTGTTTTAGCAGCTCTAAGCACATTTTTTATTGGCTCTTATTTCGTTTCTGTTCCTTGCCGTTTTCTCTTTTATGGCTATTTTCATCGCACCTCCTAAGCAAGAAGTCATACGCCCTCACAGGAAACAATGACGTATGCAATTTAAAAGAGGTCAATTTGGCAGCAGATTCAATCGAAAAGCAGCGTTCTGTTTTATCCTTCGTGCTTTTACAAATTCATCACACAAAAGATACTCCAATAACCCACAATGGGTGGTCCCAATAAAACTGGTAGGGAATGTTAGGCTCATCCGTTGTTAAACCAAATTTTGTTTGGGCATTGCACATCCAGCCATAGTAGTATTCAGTCTTTCATCTCTAAGTCCTTATTTTTGGTTAAGGCGTCCGAATGTTTTTGGCCTATAATTGTGCCTACCTACAAATGTAATTGACATGAAATTATATTACCGTCATGTGAATCCATATAAATTTGCAATGCACGCATAATAAATTCGTGTTTGTTTACTTAAGAGCAAAAATCCCATCGCGGTTTCATGGAGGCATAGCACGAGCCACCGTTAGAAAAATTGGCTTCGGAATAAAGCAAGCCTGCCACCCTCCTGACTGATGACAACGAAAAACATTGTTGTGGACGGGAAACAAGGATGGCATAAGAATAGCAAATTCGTTCTCGCGCCTCGTGCACCGCCTGTAGGGGGGGCAATGAAAACCACCCCTTGACAGCTGTGCTGTGGGAAGTACAGACGGGGCACAGTTCCCGGAAACCCTTCGTTGTTAACTGCCATGCCTTACCCTTGCCTTGCCGCTGTCCACTTAGTGTGTCAGCTCGGGGAAAGCGTTAAACGTTTAAGGGTGAGAAATTCTTTAATTTGTATGTATGCTGGCTTCTTCGCGTCACTTTAGTAGTCGTCATTAACGAAATGCTAGCTGCAGACTCCATCCTTTCTAAATTTGAAAGTAATTCAGAATGGCCCCAAACAAGCTGCAAGAGCTATTAGTTACGAAACGAGTCCCTGCAAATGTAATATCACAACTCCCAAATAACTTTACAACCGAAATATTAGCATATATATATAGAGAGAGAGGGTTAAATAAGGGGAAGAAGTCCTAGTCAGGAAATAGAGTTAGCACCCGACCATCGCAAATGCTTAAATGATGTGGCAATGTTCCAACTTCATGCCTGTTAGAAACGGCATTGTTCCACAGATAAGAGAGCTGCAGCATACCCATTCGGCAAGTACACACCCCGAATGATATTCTACAACAAACTGAAAACTTAAAAGCTATCAGTGCAAGACCTAGAATGAGTATCAGGCACTCATGAGCAACGCTACACGCCTCGCGCTTCGTCTATGAAAACAGACTTACACAATGGGTTCACAAAGGATCGAAAGCCGGGCATGGAACGTGGTGCGATTCATATTGCCATTCATGTTGCCTTCACGTTGACAAATTGACAGTGCGAAAGTAACGGGCACTCATCAGTTGTGATGAGTTAGAGAAGTGTACTACGTTTCGCATACAGCTATGAAATCAGCATTCAAAATATGTACACCTAAGATGCTAAACTGACCACACACAAGGTGGCTTATAATATTCTACAACACAGCCCAATAAAGTAATGCTGTGAATATTATGCAACTAACCAGACACTTTTAGATTATTATTTCTTCTCGGAATGGCATTGTTAGCTTCGCTTCCGTTCGTAATGGGCTAAGAAACACGAAGTAAAGCGTTTCGGGGAAGCACCTGAGCAAACACCTCCCTACACAGCCGTTATATTTAACACGGCCTAATTCATGCATGAAACAAAGTATCCGAATGACTACAGTTTCTATACGCCACAACGTTAAACGGAGCACAATGCAAGAGCGAGGCCGCCGCAAGTCTCGTCGGTGTTTTGTGGCGCTGACGACAGGCTGCGCAACCTCCGCGATGCTCAGGGCGTATAGCTTTTCCAATAAACAGCACCTAATTGAAACATCTATGAGCGAATTCTCCTAATGCATCTTTGCTCGTTCTGCTTAAGAAAAATGAAGACCAAACTCTTGAATCGACGTTTTTTTTTGGCATGGCATGCGTTGATGAATGACGCACAAATATTCAATACGTTCCCTGCCATCGCCAATTTGCCATAGGCTGTGCGTGACCTGCTTTCAAATTGAAATAAGAGAAAAGCATATAATGTAGCCATCCTCTTTTTCACGTTTCAATAGTACCCATTTTCTAACTAACGTTATTGGTTTGCTATCTTAACAATTGGGAATATTGTAAGCACTGTGAGTGACCTTCATCTTCATCTCAGCGTAATCATCATCGGTCATCGTGTCGTGCGAAGAAGACGAAGTGTTGCTAAGCTGTGGCTAGTCGGTAGCTGCTGCTTCGGCCTACCTGAAGTAAAAAGGTGAATTTGCTGGTGCGTTCTTCTGCCTCACAAGTGGTGGAAGTGACTCCTGATCCCAGCGTCCTCAACGCGGCACCCCCTGGAGCTCCGTTCCGGTCGTGTTCTTGGCGGCACATCAACCGCCATGGCGCAGTCACATCCCCCTGCTCTCACCGTTCCGGCGCCTGTAGCTACCGATGGGCATCCCACGGCTGCCCATGCCACCTCTGCACCACTGACGTCCCAAGGTGCACTTGCTCAGCACCATTTGACCCACCCAACTTGGTCAGTTACCTCACGTCAGCGCGACCCTCCGGTTTTCGCCGGTCTCCGCGGTGACGACGTCGAAGACTGGCTACAGCAGTACGATCGGGTGAGCGCTTTTAACGGTTGGGACGCTTCTATGAAGCTACTCAACGTCTCATTCTACCTGAGTGACGTGGCTAAGACGTGGTTCCTCAACCATGAGGACGCCATTCCTGACTGGCCTCAATTCACGACACAGATCCGCCAGATATTTGGAACTGTTGGTGCTGGTCCGGCCTCTTTTCAAAAGAAGCTAGAGACCCGTGTGCAGCTTCCAGGAGACACATACACATCCTACATTGAGGACGTACTCGCCCTTTGCCGGCGAGTTAACAATGGCATGGTCGAGGCTGAACGTGTCGGACATATTTTAAAAGGAATTGGCTCTTTTGCCTACGCAGCTCTAGCTGCCCAAAATCCCGTCACGGTGGCAGACATTCGTGCCACTTGCCAGCGACTTGACTATCTACAGTCGCGCCGCCTCAACAACACCTGGGATCCGAGCCAAATTCCCGAAACTGATCTGCGCACCATCATACGATCTATAATACGGGAAGAGCTCCACAATGATATTTCGTCGGTTCCTGCCTTCTCACGCCCACCTGCTCAATCTACTGGGTTGCGTGGCATTATCAAGGAGGAGCTTACTTCACTCAATCGTCCCATGGCTACAGAACCACCAGCCCCTCCCTACGCTCCGACGTATGCTGAAGTCACTGCGGCTCCTCCTCCTTGTCCTCCTGTCCATCACGCGCCTGTCCCACCCAGCCTCGCCGCCCTGTCCCCGCGACCACCGGTGTATGGTAATTGGCGGCCTCTCCCACCTCGTCCAGTATGTTTCTACTGCGGAATCCGCGGCCATGTAACACGCGTTTGTCGCCGACGACTGCGAGATGAGCGTGCGAGCTATGGGTACGTTCGACGTGACGACGCCTACCAGCTTCCTCCTCGCCAGTACTACACCGATAATGACCTCCGTCCCTCTTCCTCCCCGTCGACTTCTCCTGACCGGTCTAGGACAGCACGGCCATCGCGTCGTCGCTCCCCGTCACCCTTTCGCCGGACTTCGTCGCCCCTTCGCCCTCCATCTTCAGCTTCTGCCCGCCAAACGGAAAACTAACCTGTGCAGTTTCCGGAGGTAAAACTGCACCGCCTGTCGTCGCTCCAATTCCTCCTCTGCTCCCATCAAACATGTTGACTGTATTCCTTGAGGGACATGAACTGGAAGCTTTAATTGATACCGGCGCCGCTATTTCTATTATGAAACTTGACTTGTGTTTAAAACTGCGAAAAGTGCGCACACCTTATACCGGTCCTCCTTTACGTGCTGCAAATGGACAGAATATTAACCCTTGTGGAGCGTGCACAGCCCGAGTCACCATTGATGGCATCTTGCACTTCATTGAGTTTGCTGTCCTATCCTCCTGTGTCCATCAACTCATCTTCGGCTGGGATTTCCTCCAAAACGCCTCAGCAGTCATTACGTGTTCCCCTCCCACTATTGAAGTCACTGAATGCAACATTCTTGCCGATAGAGAACCACTTTCTTCCCGTGTAGTTATGCTTGCCGATCACGTCCTCTATCCGGGCAACGAAGATATTCTATCTGTGACTTCTGACGCCGTCACCGATGGCGACGTCCTGATTACACCCAGCCCTCGTCTCCTGTCAAGAGGTATTATCATCATCGTGTCCCTTCTTCGCTTCTCCAGCGGTTCTTCTCTTCTCGCCGCATTCAACACCACATCAGAGCCCATTCTTCTGCGACGCGACTCTACTGTTGCATCAATTGCTTCCGCCCAGCCTGTCACACTTCTTCCCATTTCCACCTCCGATCGCTCTGATTCATCCCCTGCCTCGCTCAGTGCAGCACTTCGCCACACGATCAGCACCGACCTGACAACAGACCAGACAGACGCTTTGCTCGCTGTATTGAACAAGCACGCAGACTCGTTCGACGTCAATTCCGGCACACTGGGTCAAACCGCCGCAGCAACGCATCGCATACTCACCGACGGATCAAGCATAGTTAGACGCCGGCCTTATCGTGTTTCTCCAACCGAGCGCAAAGTTATTCAGGAAAATGTTGCTGACATGCTTGCACGCAACATCATACGCCCATCGTCTAGTTCCTGGTCATCGCCTGTTGTGCTAGTGCAAAAAAAAGACGGTTCGGTTCGTTTTTGTGTAGATTACCGTGCTCTAAACAGAATAACTCGTAAGGATGTGTATCCCCTCCCTCGAATTGACGACGCCCTCGATTGTTTGCAAGGTGCCCAATTTTTCTCCAGCCTTGACTTAAGATCAGGCTACTGGCAGATCCCCATGAATGAAGATGATAAAGAGAAGACCGCCTTTGCAACACCGGACGGTTTATACGAATTCAATGTAATGCCTTTTGGACTCTGCAACGCTCCTGCTACATTCGAGCGTATGATTGACACAGTTCTCCGCGGCCTCAAATGGAAAACATGTCTCTGTTACTTAGATGACATCGTCATTTTTTCTTCGTCATTTCCTGATCACCTTACTCGTCTCGATGAAGTTTTGACAGCACTTTCCAGCGCTGGCCTACAGCTAAACACGAAGAAATGCCGTTTTGCATCAAAATCCATTAAAGTTCTTGGCCATCTCGTAAGCAGCGAAGGAATTAAGCCTGACCCTGAAAAAATCGCTGCTGCGCTGCACTTTCCCCGTCCAACTCGGGTCAAAGATCTCCGCAGTTTCCTCGGCTTGGCATCATACTTCCGCAGATTCATCCGCAATTTCGCCTCTATTGCCTCACCTTTACATGCGCTTCTTCACAACGACACGCCTTTCATCTGGTCTCCTGCTTGCGAAGAAGCATTTGAAACTCTGAAGCGTGCTCTGACTTCGGGTCCCGTCCTCTGCCATTTTGATGATAAAGCACCGACAATTTTGCACACCGACGCCAGTAGCCATGGCATTGGCGCTGTCCTTCTGCAACGCCAAAACACCTCTACAGAAAATGTTGTTGCCTATGCGAGCCGAACTCTGACTTCTGCGGAACAAAACTACACTATTACCGAACAAGAATGTCTCGCCGTCGTCTGGGCTGTTCAGAAGTTTCGTCCTTACCTGTACGGCCGTCACTTCACAGTCGTCACTGACCACCACGCCCTATGCTGGTTATCCACTTTGAAAAATCTGTCCGGTCGTCTCGGGCGGTGGATCCTCCGCCTTCAAGAGTACGACTTTACTGTCACTTACAAATCGGGCAAGAAGCACAAGGACGCCGACGCTCTCTCTCGTTGCCCTATTGCTTTGCCGTCGCAACCCATGTCCTCGCATTCCTCTCCTGTCCCAACGGAGTCAAGCCATTTAAACCCTACAGTTATGCAGTCTTTGAGCGCCGCCTCTATTGCTCCCATGCCAGATATACACTGCAATCTTGCTCACCACCAGAGTGCTGATCCTTACTGTCAAAAGCTGATTGATAGTCTCAGCGGTGTTATTAGACCTCCAAATGCCCGTCTCCGTCGTCGGCTCAAAAATTTCAAGTTACAGGATGGCACATTATTTTGGCACAACTACAGCCCACTGGGCCACACATGGGTTCCCGTAATTCCTTCTTCCCTGCGTCCTCAAGTTCTACAAGCCTTTCACGACGACCCCACCGCAGGTCACCTTGGGTACCACAAAACCTACGACCGCATCAAACGTCGTTTCTTCTGGCCTGGCCTTTCAACCTCAGTATTAAAATACGTAGCGTCTTGCATCCCTTGTCAACGACGCAAGCGGTCTACGTCGCCTCCTGCCGGTCTCTTGCAACCTCTCCCATGTCCTTCCACACCTTTCGAAGTCGTCGGAATCGACTTGTATGGACCCCTGCCCTTGACTCCAGCTGGCAACCGCTGGGTCGTTACTGCCGTTGACCACCTCACCCGATACGCTGAAACCGCAGCACTTCCTTCCGGCTCCGCTTCCGAAATCGCCAACTTCTTCCTCCACACCATACTTCTTCGCCACGGCGCCCCTCGCCTCCTCCTTAGCGATCGTGGCAAGTCGTTCCTCTCCACCGTCCTCGCCGCAGTGCTTCATGCTTCAGGCACGGTGCATAAAACTACATCTCCTTACCACCCTCAGACCAATGGCCTCACGGAACGCTTTCATCGCACCCTCTCTGATATGCTATCCACCTACATTCACCCTCAGCACAACAACTGGGACTCTTTACTCCCCTTTGTAACCTTCGCCTACAACACTGCCGTTCAACGAACCACCACCTACTCTCCGTTTTTTCTTGTTTATGCCCGCCATCCTACCTTCTCCCTCGAAGCATCTTTCTTCACAGCTTCTACTCCTTCTGCCGCGCCTTCCCACGAACAGTTCGTGTCTCGTATCGCCCACTGCCGTGATCGTGCCCGCCTTCAAACTGAAGCCACTCAAGCTTCCAGGAAAAGCACGTATGATGCGACTCATCGCTCAGTGTCTTTCCGCCCTGGAGACGAAGTGCTACTCTGGACACCTACTCGCATCCCCGGCCTGTGTGAAAAGTTTCTGAGCCGTTTTATTGGCCCGTACACGGTTCTGGAACAAACTTCCCCTGTAAACTATCTCATCACACCTGCATCGCCTGTTCGCGATCGTCGGTGTCGCGGCACCGAGATTGTGCACGTGTCGCGCTTGAAACCCTTTAACCGCCGACCTTAAGATTTAATTTGCGACCAGGATGGTCGCTTTCGTTCGAGGGGGAATGTTGTAAGCACTGTGAGTGACCTTCATCTTCATCTCAGCGTAATCATCATCGGTCATCGTGTCGTGCGAAGAAGACGAAGTGTTGCTAAGCTGTGGCTAGTCGGTAGCTGCTGCTTCGGCCTACCTGAAGTAAAAAGGTGAATTTGCTGGTGCGTTCTTCTGCCTCACAATATCTTTACACAATGCCACTTCAAAAAAAGAATGAAGCAAGCAAAAGATAAATGAAACGTACAACCGTTTAAATATCGTCCTAAAAGGTGAAGTCGAGAAATCTAGATTTTGGTAAAACCTACAAATGGGGACCTTAGGCCTAGATTTTCTTATCTCAACCTTGTTTGTAGCGTACCTCCGGAACATATGAATCGGTTTGCGCGTCGATAGAGTTCCAATGCCAAGCAAAAATAACGATCCCTTGCGAGCCAGTGGGCGCATGACGGTTCGTTGCAGTTTCACTTTAACCGCGGCCTCATCGATAGCCAGCGCGCAGCTACAGTGCATTGGCATATTTCGCCCACAATCCGGCCTCAAATCGCTGCGGCGGAGCGCTCTATACGCAGAGCGCACGATCGGACCCTGTCTTATTGTGTGGTTACGCCTGTTATGTTTATAACAGCAGCCCTTTCGATCCCACTAAGCATTTGTTGACAAAAATCTTTTTTCGGCTATGCGACTTAAAGGACGAGCTCCGAGTCTGCAAATACCACATGCATGCCGTCTGAAATAAAAATATAAAATGCGAATTGACGCATATTGGTAACTGAAGTAATGCAGCATTCTTCCTCTTACCTTGTGTACTCCGTAGCTCCCAATATAGTCCAAGGGCCAAAATAAATTAGGATCAAACATATTTTTAAAACACATGTTGAATCCTAATACACCCTGAATTTGAAAGAATACACCCTGAATTTAAACAGCGAGTGCTTTTTAATAGGCTCAATTATGAAAGGGCGAAAACAACTGATTTTAAAGAGAAAATGCAATTAACATAAAACATCCTGGTTCATTTTTACCGGTTATCGGGATAGAAGAATGAACTTGGAGACAGTGCGGCATGAGCGGTTTTGTTCAGAATTGTTTATTGGCAAATGCTGTCAAAAATGCAAAAAGAAAACTTAGGTTTTGTGTTGTTCGTTTTCATTCTTCCTTATTTAACCTTCAGAAGTTCACAGTCGGGGAAGAACTTAATCCCCGCAAAATTACACTTCCATCACTCGGGCTTAGCAACACGCCATGGCCACCAGCTTGTTAATCTCGAGTGAAATATATTTGCAGGCTTCTATCCCAAACTCCAGTCGCTGTCCCAAACGCTCTTGTTCAAACTGTAATTTGTGTTTTGCTTCGTAGTTCAGATCGGGAAGGCATGCCGAAAGCATTTCTCAGTCCAATGAGCCTGCCCTGTACAAGATTACATGCCTGAATAAAGCACGCCATCCCTCCTTGATTAAAGCGAAATAAAATTTCACACCCTGTCGCTCTCCCCATGGACTAGATTTTTGAACGGTACCAACTAAGCTGCAAGTATGCTTAATCCCACTGAATTTGAAACGACATTTATCCCATTAGGCATCACTCTCCGCTCACACAGGAATTTAAAAAATCTAGTGGGAGCTTTGGCTTAAGCTTAGATATTAGTTGGTTATATAAAGCGGCGGGAATTCTCTTTTTCAATGAATGTTTATTGCCACGCTGTCTCCGTACAAGAAACGAAATGAAGTGCCTTGCATTATTCTCCTGCTTCAGATGCATTGTGTGTGATGTTTATCATAGTGATGTTCAGTGCATTGAGGCGGTTAGTTTGAGGCGGCAGAAAGTTATTTGCAAAACTAAACGTTGTTTTTGTAATGCGTTCTTTGATAAGAATCTGTGATACGCAGCTTTTCTTGAGCGAGTACCTTATAACCTTGAGTGCATCTTACCCTGTGTTGTGGATGCTAGTCAGAAGCGCGAAACATGACTACAAAATCCTGCACCCCATTCAATGATGAAACTGTAGCAGCTCATATGACATTATATTAGGCATTCCCATCAACCGCTGCACGTTCTGCGGAATAGTCCTAAGACATTTTTGAGAATTATAGCTGCGAATATATCATTTCTCTTATTATAATTTTTCTCTTGTATTTTGCGTACTGCTTCACCACGCAGGCAAGGCAAAGGTGAACATTTATGAACTTTCGCTTGCATCGCGCGAAATATATGTTTAGTTTTAGTGTATTGTAAAACATGATTGCCAAACTAAACTGCACCAGCGTTGGCAAACGTTTACTACCAAATGTAATACGTGAATCACGGGTTCTGTCCTTAGTGCTGGGCGTTTCACATGCATTTCTTCGCTCGTCAGTCGCGTGAAATTTTATTCATCGTCTGACTATGTGCACCAAATTCGGTTTTTTCTTCTTTAAAATAACCTATCCGCGAGTATGTACGTCAACCTCTGACTGCTATATTATGACGAACGTTCTGCTACAAGCTCAATCAGTACAAACTATTGTCACAAAATTGCAGTTCTACAATCCAGCGAAGAACGGTTTATATAATAATCAAACTATGGGGGTTGCACAAGTTCTGCAAGACGCGATAACCTTAATGGTCCTATCAGCAAGCTTTCCTTGCCGGTGATCTTTACCGTACATGTAGTTTCTGTTCAATCAATTGCAAATCCATTAACCTCTTTCTCTAATACCAAACACTTTCTCATTAGCAAACATTCCTAAGTACCACGCTATCCAGCTACCAGCAGTAGTGATCACCCCACGCAAATATAACGCCACGCTTAAACCAAGCATTACGGTCGTGCTGGCGTGTCCAACAGCAGCGCCTCTTACTAGCCATCCACAAGCCATCTATGTCTTAATGCTACCAGCCCTCACACTATAGGCTTCCAAAGTACCGTCGAGCGGCGCTGCTGCTCCTGACAGGGAGCGCCATCTCTGACAGAAAAATACAAACTGGAGATACACGCGGAGGCCCCACCTAGGCATCCCGTGCAAGTTTTCTCCTTTCGCTCGCTCGCTTCCGCGCACGCGCTGACGTCTCGCGCTGCTTTGTCGCGCGGGCACACACTGGACGCCGCCGGCTCAGCTCGCTGCCTTCACGGCGTGCGCCGTGCGCTTTCTCTCGCAAGAGCACGCGCCTTCACGCGCCCCCGCAGGCGCACCGCGACATGCCACTTGCATTCCGTCTTGATTGGGCAACCTGACGCGCACTTCCATGAAGGATACTTAATTATGGGCGGTTTATTCACGTCTGCACTGTAGAGCAGACAACAGACGGGGATGAGTAAATATTGATTGTGAATGCGTTCCACGTTAGCAAATACGTAGGAGGTGCATCTCGAGGTAAGTCCGCTATGTAATTATATTGTCGTATATAATATGTTTAAAAACTGCTAAAGTATCATTAGTACTGTGAAATAAAGTGGCCCGCTCGTTGACCATCGTTTTGACCTGTAGCATGCGATCTATATACGGATTTGTTTTTATTATTATTACGCCGTTACTAAAGGAAATCTTGCAGTAGAATAATAAGTATGTAGTCCGAAGGAGATGTTTCTTTTAAGACAAGAACGCTAACAATCTCATAAGCACATGCGTGCTCCGTGCGCTGCACGCGACATAATCGGCTCGCTGGCTCGGAAGGCCGGGAAAATCCAAGCTCGTACTACATGTTGTTTTATTTAGGTTCTTATTAAATGGTTGTGCTTGCCCTCACGAACCCTGTGACGCGAATGGGGTGCTCCGTGCGAGTAGTGTCACTCGAGCCATTGCTAGGATCACTTTTGTACTGCACTTCCAACATATCTCTGTTATTATGAATAATAATAATAATTGGTTCAATTATTGGCCAATTTGCGAAAATATGTAAAAGCGTCCAGCATGGCATGTTTTCCAACGCCGCCCCCACCCCCGAAAAAAAAAAGGCCTCGTTCCTAGCTACTTTCTTAGTCAATCTAAATATGAAAAGACAGCTGTGGACACTTAGGGCACATTCAAAAATTAGTCTCGATCGCGGACGTCGCATCTGTTAATTTGGTTGCTTTCATAGCACTCATAAAGCAGGGAGAAAGCCTAGAAAATCAGCAAAACTAGACACGCGGGGAGCCAAGAGCAGGATAATCTTCCATCCTCTTCACTTTTTATGCATGGTTTTAAACCACTGTATTTTTTTTTATGCCTCTCCAAGCCATTTTTGTCAACTGTCAACATTTCTGAGTTTACGAAGAAAGGGGAAATTGGCTCTTTTCGTTTCCACAAAGAACGCGAGACTTCTCAGAACGCTGTTATGCGATTGGAAAACAGGTCTTGCGGACACGCTTTCAAAGGAATCTGCAAAGTTTCACACGTGAGCCTCGTCATTTGGTGCTTCGCCGACTATTGTGGCTTTCCATGACACAATGCTACTTAGTACATCCGTTTCACATCATCGGAAGCGTTTTTGTATCGCCAAGTAACCTCCAGGCGCAACGCGATCGCCGCGCGTGCACAGGAAGCTAGCGGAGCGTCTGCTCCGGCGAAGCCCCATCGTTTCACTTTTCGCCACCACGCCAAGGATGCGGCGCTGCCGTCGCACGGCGAAACTTGAGCTTGAGCTCCCTATATGACCAACCGGAGTTACAACGTGCTCCTAACCTTGCGATGCTCTGTGCTCAAATAGCGAGGAACAGCCCTACATCAAATCATTGCTCGTCCATGTAGCATATGAACTACCACCTTCCACCACCATGACCGTAATTTATCGCCCACAAAGCTAATAACAGCCCTGATGTGTGATTCTAATACAAAATAAATATTTAAAACCCCATTGCTAGAATACATTTTATTGAACTTTGTGTTAGAGCAGAAATTGGTGCGCAACTTTGTTAGAGACCGAAAGGAATTGCAATGACGTAAGCCTCAAGTTTACGCTGATTAGTGCAATCGATTCGGCAAATAAGGTTTGCTATTGTAAACACCCTGGAGTTTGCTGACTTGGTCTTTGGTAAACATAATTATTTGGTTGGTTCATTTCAATACTAATGGTTTGTTTATTTATATAAGATGTACCACACTACGCACTTCAGATGTTTTGGCCTAGTTCAATAAGCATTTAAGCTCCTCGTACGGGACGGGCTGAACTCAGTAAACAAGATAAGTTATGTATTCTTATAATAAAGGTGAAGGCTACGCTGTTTGCTTCTAGTACAAATGTAAATATCACTGCAGTATTTATATTCACACGAGCGACGTTACCACTATATACCGTTTTTGCAACAAATGTAAAATTTGTCTTTATCCTTGGTATGCTAGCAGCAGAATTAAAATCGTGATTTAAAACAACCCAAAATCGCAAAACGTTACGGCGGTCACCTAAATCTGCTTACGTTCTGTGGGGGGAAGAAAAAGTGAATGTCTTATTGTGATTTGACTTCCGTTTCCTTCTGTCCTTTTTATTTGCTTTTTCCAGTACCTATTCATACAAACTACCAAGTGAACCGTGCATTCGCTAGGCCTACCTTTATGCGGCTTGCAGCAACGAGCCTTCCTGGCTTGTGTTCTAAGCGCCCACCTCAAACTCTGAGGGCCCTTGTTCATTTCCAGTCATCTAATTTCAGCCAGTTTTCTTTTTAAGCCTAGTACTTTTTTTGGGGTTGCAAAAATTTTGTTCTGAAGTTATACAATGATCAGAATACTTTTGCCGTCAGTCGATATCTCTTGTCTGGAAACACTATCAACCTTTTTATTCAATGTTAATGAAGCAACAATGCCACATGGGTTCTGTACCACTTCTCTGGAAATCCTAATTCCGCATAATAGAGGCCTCCTACGCAGGCGCCGTGGGCAACCGTTGCCTCATCCCTGCCATCCCACGTGAGCAAAGTACGTCTGGTCAGGTGGTATACGTCTGAGTTTGTACGCGTCCGTTTATCTATAAGCCTGCATTTTTGGTATAGCAGTTCAGCCCCGTCCCAGCATTATTCAGCAACCCTCTAAGAGCGAGTTTGCTGATAATTCATGATTATAGAGGTCATGTGACCGCGATGGCGCGGTCGCCGGCGACAACTCGCAAGAGTAAAATTGAAAATTTGGTTTTATATTTCTTACCGGTCAAGGCAGTTATCACGCATCGAGGTCGCGTGAGCACGAATTCAAATCGCAGAGAGGAACCCGATGAAGAGTTTCAAGAATGCTCTTCCTGAACGAAGCGAAACATTTCGATTACATCCTATAGTCCGCTGCCCTGAGAAAAGGGATTTCAAGTTTCATCGACTCAGTGATGATGTTGCAGAACTTATAGAATCACGCAGGACTAACCACGCAGGACTAACCACGCAGCACCACAAACGGGAGTGAAACGCGAAATACGTGCTTTAGATTTCTTTAAAAAAATTCGGGGTCCTCGAAGCCGCCGGTGGGTCCCGGTTGATACGACAATGAATGCGGCAACGAAACCGGCACAAACACACAAAGTAGATGTGTTTGAGAACTGAAATGGTTTCGCACTGCCTCCTAAGGGCTTTCAAGATAACAAATTCGTTTTGCTATGGGTATTTTGAGCATTATGTCAACGCGGTCACACAACCTTCTATATTCCTTCATTTTTAACGATGAAACGGACCAAGTCACATTCGCAGAACTGAGAGACCGCAGAAAGGGCCAAGAAAGCTTATTACAGTGTCATATGGAGGAGAGAACCTGTAGCGTTTTCGCCTGCATGCTATCAATCAACCGCTTTCAATCAGCTATCAATATTGATGTCAAATACGCGATAGGAGTGCCGGGCTGTGATGAACGCTTTCATCCTTGTATGGGTAGTGTGCCGGCGCTGAGCATCGCGCTAGCACGTCTGCCTGCCCCAAATTTGTCAGACACTATTAGGATGACTTGCAGAATCAAAAAAGTGATGAAGCCAGAATGTCACGTTACACGTGACCAGGATAAGTCGCCAAAAAAATTATAATAACGGCATAAATTAACAGGATAAAATCACTTGATTTAGTGGCGTCATCGTAGCTCAGCTCCGGGTTCGCACGTATGCGCGCCCGAAATCTGTCGCGCTTCAGCTATAGCGAGAGTGATGTTCCAAAAAGTGAAATGCAGCTGAGGTTACTTAATGTCTGAGCCTGAAAGTAATTGGTAAAATGTTAACTATTTGATATCGTTGAAACAGCGTACTAGGTAAGATGTCAGCGCCGATTTCTGACGAACATCATTAAAGACAGAGCTGTGCATAAGAAGCGGCCTTTTAAGTAAAAAAAATAATTCAGATCACGAAGGGTTTTGGTGAAACTGGTATTTTGTTCATTTCTATTTAGGACATCGTTGGCCTCGGTGGCAAGTAACTCCCCAATATATCCGACCTCTGCGTAGAATTTTACTCTGACTGCATTAATTATGGCCAACCGAAGGCTCCATAGGAGAGCAACTTTATATCAGCAGTCGATTTCATTACCCTTGACCCGACCACAGTGCGTGTTCTTTATACTTGCTACCGAAATTGGAAATTATCACACCCTTTTTCACCTCATGTACCTTCTAGTTTACAACGAGCACACACAGTTGGTTAAACGACTGAAAACTCGACTTCAATGCAGAGCGCCCTTTAGGCGGGACCTTCATCCTGCAACTTCCCGACAAGAAGAAAGAAGTCACTTGTAAAGCAATTTGAGTGGCCGCATGGAAGCTCTGCCTGCGGTAGGATGAGTCTCTAATTATGACTAGAATCCTCATCATCAGATGCTTGCTTAACTTCTGTATTCCAGCTCACCAAATGTAAGAAGAAAAGCTGATGTTCTGATTAGGAAAGCGAGCATTACAGTGCTCGGTCTCTCATAGCCTGAGTAGCTCTGGAATTTTAAGCCTCATAACCCAGTTGAAATAAAATCAGTCGCCACCGGCGTATGTAGTACGATCCCGGAACCACCCGTGAGAACAATAGCCCGTCAGACGTACTAAACGAAAAAAAAAATACCTATGACAAACACAGGAACAGATGCCAGGCAAGAGCGAATATTACACCAGATACCTCACAGCCAGAACATACATCATCTGCATACGCGTATTCGGCTAATATACCGCTGAAGCCGCGTACAAAGACGAGGCCATGCATGCTACCACTACACTCAGTAGCCTGCTGCTTAAAGGTCAGTGCAGTCACTAATTACATCGCCCATTTGGAAATAGCAGAGAAGGGCAACCATCGTCATTCATCGCATCTTTTCTTGCCTCATCTGCTTATAACCACTAAGCCACGTTGAAGAAAATTCAAGCAATCAGTGTTTTGGCGTACTGCGTACGCTGCACTTCAGTAGTGCTTCGATCATAAGAATATCATAAGATCAGAATATCAAATATATTTGATGCACGCCGAAAGAGTGCGAAAATTTTAACATGTACGTATTGTATACAGCAAATAAATTACCATTCTAAGAAATTAAAATTTGTACATGCTAAGACAGGAAAACATGACCGCGCATGAGCTTTCAGACACTGCTGAACTGTTAGAACTGCTAAGTGCTTTACGTGTTAACGCGTCTGCTAGGCATAAACGCTGCAATATTGGCGCCATTTTTGTACTGAAGTAATATCTAATCTTATCAAATTAAACGAAAATCGGCTGAAGATAACTAGTACAGAAACATATGGGGACTTTTACGCCCTATTGAAAAAGTGTTCTTTGAAGCAGCCTGGCCTAAAATATCAGCAAGCCGTCTTTGATTTAAACACTCTGGTCATCCATTCCAGAGGAAAATATAGAAAACATGACCAAAAGATAAGTATGAAGTCAGATATCTTTTAGAAAGCACACGTCTGGAGAACGAGGTAGATAAGTCAGCCAATGAAGGCGCACATGGTAAATAGAAGGTGTGAATAAATAGGAGCCAGAACACGATTGATAATAAAACCAAAGCACTGTTCATGTTCTTTCTATAAATAAATAGTGCAAGTAAAGAGATTAGCTTTTCTGGAATAAAAGAGAAAGGTGGCGACAGAATGTCATACATGTGAAATGCAGATGTCATGATGCAAAGAAACTTTACATGACCCGCAGCCCCTTTGATGACTACGCCTTTGTTCTCGGTGAACCATTATAAAGAGAGCGGGAGTCCGTGACACGTGCGCATACCTGTTTCACTTTCATATACAACGTGAAGGTAATTGAAATACAAAGGGCTTGGGGCAATCAATGCGCGAAGAAAGGATTCTTGAAACCACCATCTAGCAAGGGTGGTCAAATAAGATGAATAATCTCATTAGCCTACGCTTCCTGAAAAGGGTGAATAGACACCATCTGTTCATGCAGGATCGACCCTTATGTACCAGTGAAGAAAGAATGCACGCAGCAAAACTTAGCCTGCATTTGGAGCCTGGTCTAGGTGCGAAATATCGCTCGATATGCGAAGTCTACGCATATTATAACCCCACCTAATAAAATAGTAACAAATAAAAGAAGGCAAAAAATTTGCCTGGATTATCAACGATAGAAGAGCCTTAAGCATAGTAGACACGTTGTTTTCTTAATGTATTGTACGGGAGAAGGGAACGGATTATCTTCCTCCTCAAGGTCATAACAAGTTTCAGTCGCTAGGTTTATATCTGCAGATGCGATTCGAAATCTAAGCATTATAATAATCATTGGTATGCAATGTGGAGTGTTGACGAATGTGTACGCTCTGCAAAGCGACAGAATCGAAAACAAGATACCTTTCTTAAATGTTTACCGCCCGGCATGAAGAGGAGCTGGGAAAATTGGGTCTAAATTATACACTTCTGCGTTTGACGCACGCATGAGCTCAATTAAGGAAACAAACGGTAGTGCATTCCTCATCAAACTACATTGTATTATTCCAGGAATAATAATATTAATATTGAAATTATTAAAGATACACTTTATTTTTTACAATGTACTGAAACTTCAACCTCGGAATAAGGATAGTAGGCAACTTTATGAGCGTGTCAGGGGCCAGAAAAAAATTACAAGATAATTTTGCAAACTTGACGTGTTTTTCTTTAAATCTTAGTACGCTCGTCAGGAAACGTAAAAATTGTAGACATCGCAACACAGGAAACAATTTATTGGCTACATTTCTCAATTTGTCTCCAAGTCCTTCTCAGTCGGGTTGTCCAAAATTACTATGAAGATATACTTATGAGAATATTATTACATTATTAGGATAATATTATCGGTAAATGAACTCCGAACACTACACGAAAGTCAAACGTGGTGAGAAAAAGTTTCTGAGTCTCTTAAACACCGCCCTAAAGAGTTTGACGCGAAAGTGCTAATTGTTTACGTCGGCGCTTTACCTAACTGGTCTTCTTCACCTTGATGTACCTTTCTAGTACTTAATAACTCATCAGACATAAGTATAATGATGGTTATGTGTATATATACAGATATGTATAAGTCCTTCTCTACGTCTTAGTACTGGTTTACGAAAACGTGAGCGGAATCAATTCAATTCAGCTTTATTATATCACCATTGAGTACATTCCAGTATATACATACAGAAGGAAGTCCCAGAGTCAGTGACTATATCGGGACCTCCTGAGAAACTATTTACAGGGCATAAATATGGATGGGATGTTTGCAAAGACTTGTAATGCCGGAAATTTCTGGCTGCCCCAGGTAGCCTTTCCATGGCTACTCAAGCAAGGGTCTCCATCACCTAACCTTTGATAAGTTAAATACAACAGGAACTGAGCGGTTGGCGGGCTAGTTGGTGAATGTTTGCAGAAGCCACCGTAAATTGCGCTAAAAACACGGCACACTAGTAAGACACGTAGCACAGGATGAGCGCAAACTATCACCTGATTTATTCATGGTATACATCCCCAAATTTCGCAAAGTCAGCGCATGCGCGCAACGTACATACATGCACAATAGACCATAAAACACGTGCCTACTCATCATACCCTAAAAGACAAAGTACAAAAAAGTTATTTTTTTTTTGTGTGTGTGCACTGTGTATAGCGCAATTTGCCATGGCTTTTGCAGTTAAAGACAAGTTCAAAGGACGAGTTTTTTGGGTGACCCAAGAAATCTGAACTGCTACTCGAGATTGGGCGCTGTTCATATAAATCTAGACAAGATGGTAATGAAAAGCAGTGTGGTGACGCTTTAATAGGAAAATGTCCTCCATCTTCTGAGAACATAATAGTAAATGTTATAAGCAAAAGTTATCTGTGACATGAATTAAGATATTTCGAATTTGTCCAAAAAGACATCAGCACTTTTTCATTCTCCTTTGGATTTGCCATCTCATTTGATAATAGCATATAGCGCCGGCCCAATACTGACGGTTTGAAGATCATTTGAACACTCACCCCAAGTGCGCGAATGTGTCGTCGTATCAAGTTTTCCAGTGCGGAAGGAATTGCCGCCATGTACCATGCGGTCAGGCCTACATGAGGCATGATAACACGGGAAGATAAGGCGGATAGTCTGGTTAAACTCTTAACCAGTTAAGCTGGTTCTAGGTGTTCTTCGATTTTGCAATCATTCCAAGTTAGCCTCTGCTGAAACCAAATGGGAATTAATCGAAGAAAAGCGTAATTCACTTCAAACGCTTTCCGAAATATTTCGCCATTTTGTCGATTGCCACGAATTTTAAAGCTGCAAAGATAGATACCAGATATGTGACAATAGGTTTTCAATATTTCTGCACACAAAGTTGGCATCAACTCTGAGGAATATTTTCGCCGGATAGGGCATTTTTAGGCACCGACTTTGCAAATGTGCGTATATGCGCTTTAAAATCAATACAAAATGTACAAGCAATGCTTAATTCATGCTCATATGTACAACTTGGTGTGTCTGTGATATACTGAAAAAATAGGCGTTTACCTAAAATGGGGGCTCTATATATTACAACCCGGATGAATATGCCTGCTTGTCATCCGAGGGATAGCATGCTTACTGCTCCAAAACGCGATCATAGGTTACCAGTGGGTTATATTTCCGTTTCACTCTGCTACCTGACAAATCATTCCGAATTAGCTCTCTGGTTGCACGATATTATACAACCACCTACAAATCTGTCTCTGATCATGTTTTCTGCCGATTGCAGCCTGCTTTATTCGTGGTTCTTGGATTTGTGAGAATCATGGCCGGTGCTGACGTCACATTGTGTGCAGAACAGGGGCCATAAAACTATTGTGCCACAAACAGTTCCAAGGAAGTGAGTGATGGTGTGACATTAGGCAGTATCTACGGTAGCCTAGGCGGTTGCTGCAAAAAAAAGAACAAATACCACAATCGTTTCAAAAAGTATGCATGTTTGCACTAAAAAAGTAATCTATGAAGCGTTAACGAGAACATCCGTAACCACCGCTGCACGCAGAATGATAAATTATATTAACGTCTAGTTAATGAACTTTTTGCGTATCTGTTTAGCCGTAAATTTAAGAACACAGTTCTCAGTGCAAAGGCATGCGGCCAAAGAAAAGAGGAAGAAGAAAGGCTGCCGACCCACAGCGCTGACCGAACTTCCGCCAGTCTTGGAGCTTCATTTCTGACGTAATGAAACCGTCTAGCAGCAATCCATTCGGAGTAGCGCAGAAGTGAGCGCCTTTTTGGGCCTTTTTGAGGCGCGTAAGGCTACGCGCTGCATGTTTTGAGCGCTAGCCGAAATGGATTGCTGCAAGACGGTTTCATCACCACAGAAGTGAAGCTGTAAGACGGACGGCAGTTTTTTCAGCACTGTGTTCGTCCCTAGTCTTCGTTCTTCTTTTCTTTGGCTGCGTGCCTTTACGCTGATAACTATGTGAATAAATCTACACAACCAACTAGCCCAAAAACTAACTTTACTGTTTAGCTCATCGCGTGCATAAATTATGTTTTAATAAGCTTGCGCCAGAGCTAGCACAAGGTTGTTTCCATCCCCCAAACCACTCAATTTAAACATTTACCAAAAGAAAAACAAGAAATAGATAATAAATGTTCGCTCCAACACGTTGACCAAACCACGACTCTTAAGAAATATATTTTGCACGAAACATCATAGTTAAGTGCTCAAGAGGTTATGTAACGTAACTTAAAAGTGCATGCATATTTCTTTACGATTCCGGTTCCCATTGAATGCATCAGATAGAAGCAATAAATACAATTCATTCTTTAGTGAAGCCATGATTAAAGCACCACTTTTTTAAAATTCAGGTAATATTTACAAGTTTAAAACACTGGTCGAAGCATGAGGCCTAAAATGAAGGACTTTCTTTACTCGCTGATTTATGACGCAAGGCTTAAGACACTTAATATCTTGGATTAAGT
The DNA here is from genome assembly GCF_055883805.1 of Amblyomma maculatum. NCBI lineage: Eukaryota > Metazoa > Arthropoda > Arachnida > Ixodida > Ixodidae > Amblyomma > Amblyomma maculatum. The sequence goes on from NC_139348.1 coordinate 113,984,359, forward strand.
GGTCCCAATATTGAATTCTTCTATACCTAGAATTTTACTCTGCACAAGTAGACTAGAGCATTAAAAAGCCCGAGTTTCTGCCCACATCTTCTGTGGTGGCAGTCTTCCAGTCGCTGTTTATCAAATCTTCTAAGATCAAAATTAGCACTCTTTAATACTGAGAATGCTGAAACGATATGCGACCAGCACTAGTTTGGCAATTATATATTCTTAGCATTAGAAGCTTGTATGAGTCAAGAGGAAAAAATTCTCAAACATGGTCACAGTCAGCCCATTATAGTTGCCATCGAAAGTAAGGAAATGTTCGTTTTACGTCATCAAGAACATTCTACGTATTTTATTGTGATGCCACACATAGTAACTTTTTCAAAATCTAAAATAGATTATTTGTTTGCCCAGCATAATGATGGTACGAATCTACACATAGCGCTTTAAACGAAAGCACGCTATACAAATAATGTCAGTCAAAACTCCATAACATGCCGTATAAAATTGCAACTTAAGGATTTTTCAAAAGTTTAGAGTTCCAGGCATGGCTAAGTTAATCCGAAATTGGGGCTCTGAAAGCGTACGTAATCTTGTACTGGACTTTGTGGTAGTAGTAGTAGTAGTAATAGTAGTAGTAGCAGTAGTAGTAGTTGTAGTAGTAGTGGTAGTAGTAGTGGTGGTAGTAGTATTAGTAGTGATAGTAGTGGTAGTGGTAGTAGTGGTGGGGGTAGTAGCGGTGGTGGTAGTAGTGGTAGTAGTAGTGGTAGTAGTGGTGTAGTAGTAGTGGTAGTAGTAGTGGTAGTGTTAGTAGTAGTGGTAGCGGCAGGGGTAGTGGTAGTAGTAGTAGTAGTAGTAGTAGTAGACACTGCATGTCGGAAATATTCGAGAGCTGCGTAAAATTGTTTTCATGGTAGTCGTATTGATAGTTAATTTGTTGATGTCCGATAGACGATGAAGAGTTGATGAAATGATTGTAATTATTTGAACATATAAACAAATTTTGGTCAATAAATTGAATAAAACAGTTAAGGATGAAGAATTAGAAAAAGAGTAAAAAGCGTCAAAATGCTCAGAACTAATAGGGAATGTTAAATAATGACAATAAAGAAAATTGAGGGTAATCTGTAAATTCTATAACTGAACTAATTGAACAGATGAAAATTGATCTCAATTTGTCAAACAGCTCAGAATAGAATGCCAATGTTTGCTAATGTTATTTATTGATGTATAAAACTAAAAAAGAAAACCTAAAGAATAGAATGTAAAATATTTGCTCGGTGTGAGTGAATTGCTGTAGCATCATACAATTAATTGCGGAGCTTAAGCGACCCTCAAATTTTTTTCCAGTGTACGTGAGGGCTCGATCCCGACTATAGTAACCATGTTTAGATGGAGGCTGCGCGATGTCAGTGTAGGTTAAAGATCTCCAGGTTGTCAAAATTATTTCGGGCCCTACGCTACGACACCTCTTTCTCTGTTCATTGATAACCACGTCCCTCATTTAGCATGGTTCAGGTGTCTACCAAGAAGAGTGGCAGATACATGCGCTTTTCCTAGTCGGTATTAATACTGAAGTTTCAGTTCATATCCTGTTCAGGTTCAAGTTCATATCCTGAATGCGTGGTCGAACCTCGTGAAACAGTGTATTCACACTAGAATGCATTGCTCGTACGTTGCGGCAGTAGCCGACACGTAATGTGAATCTCGTAAGACGCAGCTCTTTACTTTCAATAGCTGCAAACTACATTGGGCCGGCGTTGCCACAAATGAGCAGCAATTATAGAAGCCTATCGAATGAAATCTGCGAATTCTCAGGCTGAACGGGATCGCGGGGCCGCAACGTAGTGTGCATAGTTCTCATCCTATACTCCGTTACGCGCACGCCACTGACAAACTCGCTATATTTCAAAATTCGGTCTACGTGAAAGAAAGGAGTTATGAACGCCGCAGTATTCCGGTGTTTTAAGGACGCATTAGGTGTGTGTACTTGTGTATGAGGGTAGATGTGGAGATCAAATGGAAAGACGTACGTAAGAAGAGTAACGACAAATGCGCGTGAAGAGCAGGGGAACAATGAAACCGGAACGTCACATGGCAAGGAAACGCCATTGTTTTTGAAGGACGGACACACAACTCGAGGTAACACATTCCTACGGCTGCATGCGTATGGTATAAATCTCCTCTACAATTTCTTTTTCAAGCTGTCCCTTCCTGGTATAATTCGAGTCTCGATGAATTGAGGGTAACGGGCCTCAAACCTGCGGCAATTAACCCGGTCAGATTCGAACTCCCCGTTTTACCTAGAGAAAGCGTGGCTTCTCGTAAACAAACATTTAAGCACCTATCGGCATGCCATATAGAAGAACACCGACAGCTCGGACAGATCTTGTAGAATACACCTGTTCAAAGCAGCCCCCTTGTTCGCTTCCAAGTGTTTCTTACCGCACGTGCCTGGTTCCCACCCACCCCTTTGGGTTCGAGTAAAAGGCTTAAAACATAAATGACAACTTCGTAACTAACGTTGGAGACAGGAAACGACATTAAGAAACTGAGCGCATGCGCAATACAGCCGATACTCAATTCGACCTTTTAAATTTGATTTTTCTTAAAGTAGTTTATAAGAAGTCATGGCAAGCACTTTCGCGCGTTGCTTTGAAAGAAAAAGGAATACTAGCAATCTTTGAATGATGATGTGGCCCTACCGACTTCCAGGATAGCCATTTTTGTAAACATCCCTTGCTTAATTGTACGAACTCTAATTAATCAATTTAACTCCTTGTTTGAGTAGTACAGTGACATAGTTACTGAAACTAAAAAAATTCGCTTTTCGGCAGATCGCCAAACGGCCACATAGCACTCGAATTGTAGTTTTGTATTGACCGTTTCCTTAACACACATGAAAGAGACTCTTGGTAATAAATTAGTACGAAAGGCATTTTGATGCTTCACCTCATTTATCCCATTGCGGGATGACATCAAAATAAAATCAAAGTTAAAATTTTGTTGGAATTCAAGGGCACACCTGTCCGAAATTGATCGGTTTCGTACAACACCCATTCAATTTCGTTGACCTGAACGCGGCAAACTGGAACCGCTGTCGTGACGCTGGGGCTATGTCGACCCGGCCTTCACTTGGTAGCGTGCAGAGACTCGGGGTTGAAGTAGGATTGAATCTTCGAAGTTGGTGAAATATGTACAAGCAGGTTTAATGGCACTTTGAGAAACTTATTTACAAGATTATTTACACGAAAAAGAAGGGTACATCAGCAAAATGGCAAGCGTTAAGAGTTCATAGCGAGAAGCGACTGGATGAGCCGTTTACCCAGGGCTCAGAGCGACATTTCGTGCTCTGCAGCGTCCTTAAAACCCCCTATGTCCAGCCCCTCTCTGAAGATGCTGACCAACCAAATCCAGGGCACGCCCCTCAGGTATCGGCATCCAATCGAACACATCACTGCACTGATGGTCTGAAGCACTGACTGGTCCGGCATTCATTCGTTGGGCGTGATCACTTGTTGGCGGGAAAAGCTTGGGAACGGCGAGGAGAGGAGGTACATTTCTATTCTTCAGCAAAGAAACCACAGGCTGGTTCTGACAAGTGGTTTTACTTCTCAGAAACCCGAGTGCACGTGGCGCCGCATCCGCTCCCAGCATTGTCCGTTTTCGACAATTGCAAATCTTTCCTGCATTCCTGGGAAATCACTTAATGGCTGTATGCGTCATGCTCCTTTCTTGTCCTGCACGTCAGCGGACATGTCACTCTGTCGTCTCCTTTGGAAAGTAGGCATTCCTCACTGGACGATAGGGCTTATCGACTGGAAGGGTGAACAAAAGAAAGAAAGCACTTCCTGCATTTCCCGCAGGGGGACGTTTCTTTGTGTTTTTCCAGACGTTCTCTTGGCAGGGTCAATTTGGCATTTGCAGAGTGTCCACAAAGCAAAACAGGCTTACAAAACAGGATTCCTGGAAACAGGCTCACTTAGAGCCATTGGACCATCACCACATATTCACAATACTTTTCCATGCCCACAGGCGAACAATAGAGCGCGCAAATGCGGATGCACGGTCGTAACAGCCTCCTCCCCCGCCAGAAGAGTCTCGGAGGGCAGCAGTCCCAGCTGCTGCATGAAGAGACGACTTAATGGCCTGCACGTGAACGCTTGAAGCTCGCTGTTGCTTGTCGCGTTGTCTTGATTGTTGTAGGCCAAATTGCTCGAGCTGTCTGAAACTCAACCACATGTCTAAACAAGCACTCGGCTCCCGTCTGAAGAGACCAGGTTAAAAGAAAACTGCCATTGTTGTTCGAGAAAAGCCCACTCTCAAAACGTTCAGGACCCACGTATGCCTCGAAAACCAAACGTGCTGCTTTACATAGTCACATATATTCAAGCGCACGAAAAAAAAAAGAAAAAAAAAGAACCTGAGTATCAATTTGGATACATGGCGAGGAACACCTCGGACCGCTTAGAAACAGCGGCTAAGCGCGTCCGCATTCCCATTTAATTTCCCCTTTTTGTATCTTATTTCAAAATTGTACTGCTGTAAAATCAGGCTCCACCTAAGAAGGCGACTGTTCTTCGATGTCGCAGTTTGCAGCCAAGCCAGGGGACAATGGTCCGTCTCTACGGTGAATTTGGCCCCTCCAAGATAGCACTGCAATTTTTGAATGGCCCATACAATGCAAGCGCACTCTTTCTCTGACGCGCAATGAGCCCTCTCTCTAGAACTCAGTTTTCTGCTCAGGTAGAGCACTGGGTGCTCATTACCGTCGTCATCTCTCTGGCAGAGAACAGCACCTAGCCCTCGATCACTGGCATCACACTGGACCGTGAATTCTCGGTCATAGTCTGGAGCTCGCAATACCGGACGGCTAATCAGCACAGCCTTCAGGTTTACGAAGGAGGCTTCCTTTTGTTCGTCCCAGACTACATTTGTCGGTTCTGTCTTGCGGAGAGCGTCGGTCAGAGGGCTAGCCAAAGCTGAATAGTTAGGGATGTAATGATTGTAGTATCCCGTCAGACCTAGGAATGCTCGAATTTCCGTCTTCGTGCTCGGCCGCGGATAGTCTGCTACCGCAGAAATCTTAATCTCGCTGGGTTTCCTGAAACCTTGACCTACATTGTGACCCAAGTAGTCCACGGTCGCCCTTGCCAGGCAACATTTCTCGGCCTTTACGGTTAGTCCAGCTTGACGCAGAAGGCTCAGTACAGCTCTTAGATGTACCATATGGTCCGCCCATGAGTCGGAAAAAACCGCAATGTCGTCTAAATAAGGCACCGCGAATGTTTCACACCCCTTTAAAACTCTATCCATGAGTCGGGAAAAACAAAATGGAGCATTTTTGAGCCCGAAACTCATCATTGTTGGCTGGTAGCTGCCCGTCGGAGTGACCAAAGCCGCGTATCTGCTGGCGCGTTCAGTGAGCGGTACTTGCCAGTAACCTCGAGTAAGGTCCAGCGTAGTCACATATGCCGCTCTACTGACCTGTTCTACTCTCTCCTCAATATTCGGAATAGGATACACTTGATCCCTGGTGAGAGAATTTAGCTTTCGGTAGTCTACCACAGGCCTAGGGTCTTTACCTGGAGCTTCTACTAAGATCATAGGCGAAGCATAATCGCTTTCCGAGGGTTTTATTACTCCCAATTCCAGCATGCGAGTTACTTCCCTATCCAGAATTTCTCTTTGCCTTGGAGAAAATCGGTAGCACCTTTATCGCACTGGCACGTCTGAAGTCAGCTCAATATCGTGCTCAGTCAAATCAGTCCTGCCTGGCCTGTCCACGAAGCAGGCCTCAAACTCTGTTATTAGCTCGCCCAGATCGGACAGCTGGGATTTCTTTAGTTCTCCTCTCTGCTCCGTCTTTTTGTGAAGCTCCTGAGCGTTGCTTCCTTTTCCGCTGAGGCAAATCAAGTTATCCCCCATCTCCTCGGGAAGGTTTAACGTTAGAGTTACCACGGCTTTCTTCTGCACATAAGGCTTCATAAGATTGCAATGATAAATGCGCACTGCTTTACGCCTATCGGGGATTTTCACTGCGTAGTTAGTGTCAGAAAGCTCTGCAACGACTTTAGCAGGTCCTTCCCACTGTACTTCGAGCTTATTCTTGGGATCATTGGCTTGCTCCATAGCTAAGTCCTCTCGGGTTCCACTTAAAAGTCTCGTGAGATTACTAGACACTGGCGGCAAGAGGTTATTCTCAAGAACGTCCTCATTCCGCGTCTCATCAAATTCACTTTCAAGTTGACTTATTTGAGATGCCTCGCTCTCAAACTGTTCTGACCCGCTATTTTCCGCATTTACCACTGTTTTAACTGCCGTTTCCTCCGCTGTTGATTTTTCTGAAATGAGCAGTGTAGCTAGTTCTCGCGCCTTTGAACGTGTTAAGGCCTGCACATCTCTGTCTCCGAAAATCAGAAGGCAAGCTTTGACCTTCTCGTAGTTGTCCGCGTCCTCCTTGTTTAGCCGCGCGACAACCTCCGCTGCCTCGCAGGGCAGAACCGTCAATAATCTCTGAGACCACGTGTCTCGCTGGAAGGACAGTTCTTCGCAAGTTCGCTCAAAGTTACCCAGATACAGACCGATATCCCCTGATATCACATATGGCTGCATGTACTTTGACATCTTGAAATCTGCCTCCTTGTTGAGAAGAGGTACCGCTAGCTGGGGACAATTGCCCGACCTCTTGCTCAACTCTACTTCTAATTTCCGGAGCTCAATTTCTAGCTCCCGCTTTTTTGCTTCTCTCTCAAGCTTCTCACGTTCGTGCTCCCTTTCCTCTTTTTCCCTCTCAAGTTCACGCTCCCTTTCCTCTTTTTCCCTCTGACGTTCGCGCTCCCTTTCCTCTTTTTCCCTCTGACGTTCGCGCTCCCTTTCCTCTTTTTCCCTCTGACGTTCGCGCTCCCTTTCCTCTTTTTCCCTCTCAAGTTCACGCTCACGCCTCTTTTCCTCTTTTTCCCGCTCTTTCTGCTGTCTGAGCTGTTCCTCCTTTTTTTGGGCGATGAGGTTCCCTGCTTCACTGAGCTCCTCATCATCGGCTCCCAAATCTGTGATTGCCTTTATAATCAAAGGTTTTCGTGCCAAACCACTTGTATCAATTCCCAATTCCTCACACAATTGCAACAGTTCCGGTTTCTGCAGCTTTTGTAGGTCCATGATCGCTCCGAGTGTCGGCTACTTCCAAAACAACAGTGCAAACTACCAAACCTAAAGGCGTTTCAACACTTTTTACCAGTTCTAAAATCTAACCCTGTTCTAGAACCTGGTCCACATCAGAAGAAAAGCCAAGCACTCACCCACACATGCGATCGATGTTCCGAGCTGCTCTCTTGTTGGCCGATTGTTGCTCCTGCTTGTTGCTCGAGATGCCACCTCCGATCACCAGATGTTGTGGCTTGTAGATTCTGATCCACCTCGAATCACCAGATGTTGTAGCTTGTAGATCCAGATCCCACCTCCAGTCATCAGATGTTGTGGCTTGTAGATTCAGATCCCAACGCTGGTCACCAGTCGTTGTGCTTGTAGATTCAGATCCCACCGCTGCCACCAGTTGTCGTGACGCTGGGGCTATGTCGACCCGGCCTTCACTTGGTAGCGTGCAGAGACTCGGGGTTGAAGTAGGATTGAATCTTCGAAGTTGGTGAAATATGTACAAGCAGGTTTAATGGCACTTTGAGAAACTTATTTACAAGATTATTTACACGAAAAAGAAGGGTACATCAGCAAAATGGCAAGCGTTAAGAGTTCATAGCGAGAAGCGACTGGATGAGCCGTTTACCCAGGGCTCAGAGCGACATTTCGTGCTCTGCAGCGTCCTTAAAACCCCCTATGTCCAGCCCCTCTCTGAAGATGCTGACCAACCAAATCCAGGGCACGCCCCTCAGGTATCGGCATCCAATCGAACACATCACTGCACTGATGGTCTGAAGCACTGACTGGTCCGGCATTCATTCGTTGGGCGTGATCACTTGTTGGCGGGAAAAGCTTGGGAACGGCGAGGAGAGGAGGTACATTTCTATTCTTCAGCAAAGAAACCACAGGCTGGTTCTGACAAGTGGTTTTACTTCTCAGAAACCCGAGTGCACGTGGCGCCGCATCCGCTCCCAGCATTGTCCGTTTTCGACAATTGCAAATCTTTCCTGCATTCCTGGGAAATCACTTAATGGCTGTATGCGTCATGCTCCTTTCTTGTCCTGCACGTCAGCGGACATGTCACTCTGTCGTCTCCTTTGGAAAGTAGGCATTCCTCACTGGACGATAGGGCTTATCGACTGGAAGGGTGAACAAAAGAAAGAAAGCACTTCCTGCATTTCCCGCAGGGGGACGTTTCTTTGTGTTTTTCCAGACGTTCTCTTGGCAGGGTCAATTTGGCATTTGCAGAGTGTCCACAAAGCAAAACAGGCTTACAAAACAGGATTCCTGGAAACAGGCTCACTTAGAGCCATTGGACCATCACCACATATTCACAATACTTTTCCATGCCCACAGGCGAACAATAGAGCGCGCAAATGCGGATGCACGGTCGTAACACCGCGAAAAGGAACGCAGTTTCTGAACCGAGGTGGGTCTATGCAATTTCATATATATATATATATATATATATCTATATATATATATATTTCAGCGTTAAAAAAATGAGCCTCAAATTTTTAAACATTAGGTCTCCTTAGACGTAACAAAGATAGATTTTATAAACATGGTGGATATTGATTCGGCGGTCTTGCAAATACTGCAAACAGGAAGCTCTATACGAAAACTCCTTGTGAGTGGATTTTATTAGCCCGAGGTGTGATGTATACCGGCCAGCTTTCTTAATGTAAACGTTTTTTACAATAGAAGGACACTTGAAAAATAATAATATTACGTCCAACCTCTTTCCTGACTAATTGTTTGTTGAGTTTTCTCATGTCTCTTCAAGGCCAAGTTATGAAAGGGAAAAATGTTTATAAGGCACGTTTGGCCACTACAGTTTCATAACGAGAAAGCCTTTTTTTGAAACGCCACTGATTACTTTTATCTGCATCTGATTCTGTATGGTGTGTGATGCAGAGTTCGAGGAAACGTCAAAAGAAAGGCGCCGTACGAACGCCTGGATCGGATACCCGGCAGAGTCCGCTTCGTGTATGCGTGAATCGCCCGGTGATGCCATCGGCCATGACGTAACCAGTTCACAATCTCGCGGTATCCTGTGGAATCTTGTAACGAAGAAAACAGAAACTCATGAGGCTATAAGGCTTTCGCCTTAATGTACTTAGTTTAAAGGCAATGCGAGCAGTATCGAAAAGGGTAGAAAAAGGCTCTCTAAATAACTAAGATCGTTGTTACTTGGCATGTATACATTACTATCTACCTTTTACCTATTAGTAAAGGGCTAGAATATTCCAGCCACTGTACTATTAGTGCAGTGTTGCGGGCGTTACGGTGGAAAAGCACGTAAGAGTTTTCCTATTATTCAATTGTCTTTGAAGCCTGCTAGAATCAAATGGGTTATTTTACGGCAGCGATTCTCGTACAGGATCTGTCGTACGATTCACCTGTTGTCACAGTTCAGACATTAAGAGGAACGTTCACTCCGATATTTTGACAGATCAATGTGCGTGGAAGTCGGGGATCTCCAGCAGTTTGATTGCCTCATACAAGCCTATTTTCTTCTGCTTAGGAAGACTTTTGTGCAGGAACCTCTAAGTGTAGCCGAGTACGTTCATTGTGTGTGTGCTAGCCTCGCTATTTGCTTATCCCGAAAAAGCAGACCTGATTAGGGTACTCAGATTGCCTCATACGAGATCACCAACAATCAGAAGCGACCGTTTCAGACATGACGTAAGCTAGACACAAACGTGGAATCGCTGCTGCATCCTTGCGTCCGGTCGCCGAGTGCCTTATTGAATCAGGCTATGCATGCCCTGAAGCGATCCGTTCCGGAGTCTGATTGCATCCCAATCGACAACGGTGGTCCCCTTTATTGGTTTCCGATGCCTGCTATCACCAAGCGCGTGGTAAGGGTTCCCTGGTCAATACATTTAAGCGCTGCACGCCACCCGGAAGAGCATCGCGGCGACCTACTTAGAACCGCTCAAGTATGACGTCGGAGACACGGCACTAGAGAGCGTTGTTGTGCGGGGCTGAGTATAGGTATGGATTTTATTCCGGTATATTCGGACAGCTTCGAATAAGAAAACTGCAGTTGGCAGCGTAGGTGTCAGTTCAAAAACTTCGCCAGCTAATTGTAGCTAATCGTAGGAAATCGATTGTAGGTTATAAAAAATGGCTCAGCAAATAAAACACATAACTTTATCCGGAAATATGTAAAAAAGAAGCGATAATGCAAACACAAACAAAGGCCATAGAATGGTAATTTCAGTACATCCAGAATTAAGAAGAATTCATACTGAGAAAGAGTCGGTTGGAATAAATTGGCTAATGAAAGACATTAAAATCAAGACTGAAAGAGAATACAGAGCGAATTAAATGCTCTTGAGGTTTAACTCTTCTACCGCTAGATATACAGAGCGAAAAGTTATCTGACGATGCCACAGAAGGGTTCACGCACTTTGTGCAATGAGGGTTATCCAAGGCGAAACTGGCTAAGAAACTGCGTCTTGCCGATGTCATCGTTAGGTCGCACTAGAGCGGCGGAGCCGGTGAGGGTGAAGCAAAATTGCTCTTATACCCGCTCCTTGCCACGTTCTACCAGAGGGCAGAGCCAGGCGATCGAGCGGTGCTGCTTGTTTACGTCGACAGTTTGGCAGATGTGCCAGGATTCCAGTTGGAGTGGCCCTAACACCTGCAGTGACCCGAAAGTGGTCTCAATTTCAAAATTAGTATCCCCCCCCCCCGGTGCCCCGTCTGCAAGTCCAGAGATATAGAAGCCAATATTCACCACCTGCTGCGGGAATGTCCAGCGCTGAAGCCGATGCTGACCCGGCACCTGGTGGCAGCTGGCCTCTGCCCCCATAATCCGTCGTCATATGCCACTTGGACGCAGGAACTGCGTCATCGTTAACTCTTCCACTTCATTACATTAGCGAAAATTTTTTTCTTTTGTTTGATCATACCCTTCATTCTTCATAACATTCGTGTTATGCCCCGACGCAATAAACATCGCAACAAAGTGTAAAAGAAGACCCACTTTCGCCCAACATAATCTTGGCAGACACAGAGTAGTAGGGCTTTTTTTTCTAATACTCCGACCACATTTCCTCCGCATCAATACAGTTCATGGCCTCTAAATTGATGCGAGCAGTAACTTAACGCTGCCAAACAGAAACTTAGGTTGCAAGAAAAACTTAGGGTCCACATTCAAAGTTATGAAGCGACAGAGGCAATTACCCCCTCTGCAGCTCGTCTTTGAGACTCTGGTTCGGGCACATGAATTTCGCTACCTTCGTAATCACTCATTCTCTCATGTGAACGTCTATCTCCCAGGTGCACAGCAGAATATCAGTTCAGTTCAGTCGTTCAGTCGTGTCCGACTCTTCGTGACCCTATGGACCATGTCACGCCACGCTTTCCGGTCTCTCACTATCTTCCTAACATCACATAACTTCATCTGCAGTGCCTCGAGGATGCCATCTAACCATCGCGTTCGCTGCCTACCTCTTCTCCGGCGACCCTCAACCTTTCCCAACATCAAATCTTTCTCCAGCGACTCCTCTCTTCTCATCAGATGACCAATGTAGCTGAGCTTTAACTTTAAAATTTGACCCTCCAATGAGCAGTCAGGGTTTATGGTCGACAATATTGACTGATTTGATCTTCTGGCTGTCCAAGGAACTCTCAAGAGTCTTCGCCAGCACCACAATTCAAACGCGTCAATTCTTCGGCGGTCAGCCTTTTTCACAGTCCAACTCTCGCATCCATACATCACAACTAGAAAGACCATAGCACGAGTTATACGGATCTTGGTTGGCAGACTAATGTCTCTGCTCTTTACTAGGCGGTCAAGGCTAACCATTGCTCTCTTTCCCAGAAGCAGGCGTCTCCTAATTTCATGGCTGCAGTCTCCTTCTGAGGTAATCTTGGAGCCCAAGAAGAGAAAATCTGTCACAGCTTCCACTTCTTGTCCATTGATGCTCCAGGACTTGATAGGGCAAGACGCCATGATCTTTGTCTTTTTAATGTTCAGTTTAAGCCCAAACTTCTCACTCTCTTCTTGTACGCGCACTAGAAGTCTCTTGAGTTCCACTTCACTCTCTGCCATTAAAGTGGTATCATCCACATATCTAAGGTTGTTGATACGTTTTCCAGCAATCTTCACTCCATCTGAAGACTCGTCCAGACCGGCCTTCCTCATGATGCACTCTGCATATAGGTTAAATAGGCAGGGCGACAGTATGCAGCCTTGCCTCACTTCTTTCTCAATCGGAAACCAATCAGTAAGACCATGCCCAGTTCTGACGGTGGCCTCTTGTCCTTCATACAGGTTCCTGAGGAGACAGATGAGGTGAATTGGAACTCCCATCTCTTGAGAGCTTGCCACAATCTGCTGTGATCTACGCAGTCAAACGCTTTCGCATCATCAATAAAGCAGAAGTAGAGGGTTTCTGGAACTCCCTTGCTTTTTCCATGATCCAGCGAAGGTTGGCAATTTGGTCTCTAGTTCCTCTGCCCTTGCGAAACCCAGCTTGCACATTCGGAAACTCCCGCTCCACATACTGCTGCAGCCTTCCTTGGAGGATTTTCAACATCACCTTGCTAGAATGTGAAATAAGCGCGATCGTGCGGTAGTTGGAACAATCTTTGGCACTACCTTCCTTTGGAATGGAGATGTAAACTGACCTCCTCCAATCCTGTGGCCACTGCAGGGTTGTCCAAATCTTCTGACATTATGTATGAAGAATGTTAACAGAGTCATGGTTGAGGGTTTGAAGCAACTCAACTGGAATGCCATCAATTCCGCTAGCTTTGTTCTTTGACCGTATCTGATTCAAAAGTCAAGCACCCTGGAGGGCTCCATTCACGTCTTACTATTCTATCTGAAAGGAGCTGCTGGAGTTAGCAGTTTCTGCCATATCATCCAAATCATTAGTTCTCGTGACGCCACTCACCACACCCGCCAATCAGCAGATAACATGGCCGGACACGAACTATACCCTTCCAGAACCGTGCCGAGATCTTTCGCACACAAGGACGACGCCGGCACTGACAGGTCCAAACTGGCATCCTTGGAGGTCGTGTCAGAGTGGTATTGAAGGACTATGGTTATGCGAACGAAAAAATTATCTGACGCGATCAATTACGGATTATGCTGGCGCATCAATGATTTCACACGATTATGTGAAATACAGGGCTCTGTTTATGCACAGGCCGCAGGCTGAAGATTTCAGCGCACGTGTTTGCGTGTCAGCTTTCTTATCATTTGTTTTCTGCAATTTTTTGCAAGGCATCGCATTCCTGGTCATAATTCCGGCGGTGCTTTTTCGTATTTCCGACGAAAGTTAACTTATATGACTGCGACACGGCGTTTTCAGCGACAACAAATTTGTCAGCCATGGCCACTTTGTGGATCTTTAAATTAAGGAAGCGTAGGTACCGGGGGGTGGGGGGGGGGTCGAAAGTTTCCGGGCCACAGGGTCTGCTTCTGAGCAGTATAGATAGGCAGCTGCGATGGCCCCGAATCTCAAAATGCATGTGGAGGGTAGAAGAAGCATTATTCTAACCTCTGAGAGCATTTATAGCTTTAATGGGATCTCACGTGTCAGAATATGCTGACCAGAAGCAAAACCTGTTGCCTGGGAACTTTTACCCCCCCCCCCCCCCTCTGTACATTGTGTTTAATCTATTTTCCGGGCTATAAACAGTGTGTAGAACAAGAAATCTCATATTTTCTATCTAATAACGCACACCTGTTGGTCTAGCATGAATTACCTCTAGCCTTAAGTGCACGATTGGATTTTTAGTTCTTTTATAAAAATGGCGTAGGTATACTTCAATACAGTAATCTTGGTGTTCATGGTGTTTTGCCTGTGCTTTATTATCTAATATTCTAACCAGACTGACTCATGTCAGCCGCTTTGCACTGGGAGCTGTGCAGCCAGTGGATGAATGAGTGAATAAGATATACAGCAGCCTCGAAGAAAATACACCACTTTATCGAATGAGAAAGTCCAGGCGACATACCCAAAGTTTAATGAGTGTCGAAAAACGTGCGCTGTAGTGTTGCCGTGCATATTGAATTCAGCCGCGCAAGCCCCAATGCTTCATTTTACTTTTATCACTTTCTATACAGACGATACAAGCTTCCCCAACCAGTATGCGACATAAAGAAATTAATCTTCTTTTTTTTATTTTGATTTTTAAATTTAAGGATATCTCTTCAACAATTTCTATCGATCTTCAACGATTTCGTATCGTAAATATTATGCTAAATTTGCGTCGCTACGCTCATTTTTTTCTGCTGTTAGCAGATGGTAGGACCAGCAGCTTCAGCTGTTGCTGAATTCAAACTTGTCGATAGAGAGAATTTTAGCCTTTAGGAAATGAACTAGCGTCCTTGCAGAAACCCCATTTGTTTAGAGTTAACGCGAGGAAGCATGACACGAGCACTTGGTAAATTAAGGTAAGCTTTAAACGTTCTGCAGAACGCGGCTACTTGCATTGCTACAAGATAAATTAAATATTAAAGCCTAACCAAGCTTTAACTTCATTCGAGCTTAATTTTGCCGAATACATTCGACGGAAAAATGTTCTATTAACCACGAATACGTTCCTACAGACTTCCGCGTTTGGAGCATGCTTTCTTGCTTATCACTTACGCCTTAGGTAGCAGATGAGAAGTCAGCTGCCTATGTACTAGATATAGGTGAAAATGCCTACCACGATCTCGCTTGAATGCGGGAGGTGCGGTACGCTGACACCCCTATTATCGCCTGAGAGGCATGCTAGGTATGATGATTTACTTCGCAGGGCAGCACTTTCGATAATATGTGCACAATGTTTTCCTTTTCCATTGTGGACTATTTGGCTTATATAAAAAACTTGTATAATTTAGATCTCCTGTCGCCTTCGCTAAAGACGAAAAAAGATCGAACTGTGCAATGAAGTAATTGGAATTATATATCCTTTTCGTATTTAACATAGATTCGTCCCTAAATACTGAATTTATTATTTACTATTTTTATTAGTTGAATAGCTTCGAAAATAACTTTTGAATCACATTAATGTCACCGCGCTGCGAGTTGAGGAGGAAATTATAATCCGTGTATTTATTTTGATGCGTATGCCTGCCTCCTAACTGCCTCTAACTGTTTAGTGGAGACATAGGCATGTTAATTACTTTCGATAAATAAAAACAAGCTGCAAAAAGCGGACAAGGAAAAGGTGAGGCAAGAAAAAAGGAACCTTCGCAAAAACTCGCAATAAAAATATTTCATACGAAACTAAGAGAGGAAAGAACTGGCGCCCTATGGAAGATAAACCTTGTGTACTCTCTGTTATATAGCTCACAAATTATGTTTAGTGATGAGATGGACACCTCGCCCATGCCACCATATTGACTGAGCTTTTGTTTCACCCACAGCAGATATGCTGCAGATCAGAATCTAACGAGCAGGAGCGCGTTTGTTCAGCAATTGTTTAAATTATACGGCATGCCTGCGAACCTTTTCTCTACCGGCGATCCTGTATCAAGCGCTAGGATTCGGGACTGCTACACAGAAGTCATCATTCCTGCTTCATTTCTCAAAGGTTTCGCAGAAAACGAATGTGGTTCGAAGCCATAAAGGACGAGAAACATATGTGTTGTAATTTTTGCTGTAAAACCCATACTCCCTAGAGAATGCATTTCTCAAATGTACTACTAAGTTTACATCCATGGTTAACTAGTAGCTATCGCAAGCAAGTTATTGTAGCTGAGAAGAGAAAGTGGATAAACTCGTGGCAATCTACTATGCTGCTCTTGCGAGAATACACCATCTCTTAAAACTGCCATTCTAAAGTTTAGCATAATAGTTAGCCGAAGGTATGTATATTTCCAGAAATGTGAAAAGCATGCTGCTACAAAGCATCATCCTCTTCATGCATGTTTAAGCCGAAGCCAACAGTTTGTGTTCCGAAAAAAAAAAAAGACATTTGTGAAATAATATCATGGTGCAAGCAAAATAAGCTCATTGCGCAATTTTAATTTCATTTTATGACAAGCCCAAAGTACAGTACGTCTCAAGCTACGCGACGTTTCTTATTGCAAAACATCTTACCGATTTCCCTGCAGTCCGCCACATCGTCGCCTTATCGTGAACTCCCAAGGCCGTTCAGCCGGATGTCTCCAACGGTGCGCTGTTACCTGCAGAATCATGTCAATATTACCGACCCTTTCACTCTACCTGGGCTCAGCTCTTCACTGCAACCCACACTGAGTTTAATCACCGCTGAAGATACAAAAGGCTAGCAGCGAAACGTGTACTTCAATTGGCGTGATGGCACCAACAAAAACATGGCTCACGGCACCCGCTGTTCTGCAATACAGCCGTGCATACCTTTCCCTTCTACGCTAGTAGGAACTAGGACCATTACTTTTACTTACTGCAACGCCCACGAGTGCTTTGTGATAAAGGAGATAATTTTCTCACCTTCTTTTACGACTCTGCTCTCGGAATATTGAACTGAACCCTAGACTTTCGACCCGCTCCTAGGCTTTGTCGGATTAGTCTTTGTTGGCAGTCCGTCCCAAAAGATGAAGGTCATATTTCATCATGCAAACGACCTTTAGGTTTGGTCCGTGCAAGAAGCACGAGGAAAGCTGATATTGTCACAGACATAAAATCTACCAAGGCGAGTGGAAAAGATGTGGAAATTAACATTGCCTATGTCGATCAAAAACTAGACGATGCAAGATAAAACGAGCTCCCTTCATTAAATTTACCACAACGTTATAGTCATTTGAACATCAGTACAAACGTTGTCTCATATGTGTTCTTCTTTCACTCACAACTGGCCGAGCTTGGTGATCGTTCAAGTTGCTGCAGCCTTATTTCGTATGGAATCGATCAATATTAAGATTCGTAGGCAAATTAAGGAGATTAAAACAAAGGCCATTTTATCTGACGTGCCTTGCCAGACTCAGTCACCAAACCCGCACATCGTCTGGGCTAGTACTCCCAACAGAAACAACGCTGGATTATTGGGATAAATTTGAAATTTAAAATATTACAATTAATCTTTTCCATCCATGAAAAACTATAAAATAACGACGTCACAGTAAATGGAGATCATTCGCCCGCCCAATTTCACTCCAAAAATATACATACCTGAGTTTGCCAGGGGCCAATCTGATTGCTATCTCTTTAAGCGACGATAAGGCAAACCGCGAATACATAAGAAGCTACTTATATGTTCAGGCTCGATTACACAGCACGCACAGCAATCGCCTTTAGGCAATAGTAATCCCAACAGTCCGGCACACTGCGAACCATAGGCACTCCTGAGAGGGAGTGGAGGTTTTTTTAAGATATCCGTATTTTGCACTAACAACCACAGTTTCACATAGAAGAAGCGTTTTTTTCTCATGAACGCTACTGACACCTGCAACGCTTATGTAATTCTAACCGATTCCAAGGTGCATTCAGCAGTTGGAAACCACGAACTTTCTTCTTCGCCAATGCGTCCCTCCTAGCTCCTGATTCCATAGGACGACACCAAGGAGGTGTACTCTCCACTATCAAGAAAACGTTCGCTGTGCAATACATGCACCTATGAAGCCGTGTGGAGACTGTTTAGGCATGGGTCGCTTTAAACCACAGGAAAAGTATTCGCTTTAAATTATAGTTACCGGCCCCCTACCTATGTTGAGAACTTGGTTGTAGAATTATTGTAATGAGATTGTGTCCTTTCGTAACCCTAACTGCCCCTTGCATTCGCTAGGAGATTTTAACATGTCAGACATATTGTACTCCAGAACTTCTGGAACAATGCCTCCGTATTCTACGCTAGCCAAATAATATTTTGAAATGTGCTCCTCTTTTTTTTTTCTTTTGAATAGCTTGTCACAGATTCGACTCCAAAAACAACGCTCTGCTGCTAAACCTCTTGATGCCTTGACATCACGAACTAGTTTTCCAACATTTTTCAAGCAGCTGCCCATACATAGCTCAAGCGATAAAGTGCCCAAGATTACGAAAGCAGTGTAGGAAGAAGCACCTATATTATACCCAAGAGAAGGTACTTTGGGCCAGGAAAGCTAACATGAGGCGACAAACAGCAGGAGGCCTAGATACCCGCGATCGGAATAACATCATGCCACTCCTAGGACGACACCTTCATCACAAACGAATGTAGTGAAGGTTCTCCTAAAGTTTTAAAGGGCTCGGGGTTCATTTCTTGACTTAAAGTGCACTCTTACCCCATTTTGCTATATATCTCTGTACACATCATATACTCCTTTCCTTGGTGCTCTTTCTTTCCCTTTTCTCCTTTTTTCCGCTCCCTACTGGTAGGGCAGCATACTGGTCATCGCCTAGTTAACGTCCCTGCCTTTCTCTTCTATTTCTCTCTCTCTCTTTCTCTTTATATCTCGCTCTGCAGCCGAACATTTCGATTTATGGAAGCCTAGTTAACGTCCCTGCCTTTCTCTTCTATTTCTCTTTATCTCTCGCTCTACAGCCGAACATATTTACGGAAGCCTTATTATAAGCAAAATTCCGCCTGCAAATGTTCAATCACGTTCCTTTTTATTATATTTCGTGGGCTACCGTTGAAACGACCAAATATGAATAATAAAATATTGTATGTGTAAAAATTTGTCCGGCACTTTCTGAAAGTGCTCACCCGCTTCTTTCCTTATCGCACATTAGGTGTGCGTCCATTTTTTTCTCATATGCTGTAACTCCCCTGAAACAATAAATATAGCTGCATATATCCTTTCGAATTCTCGCTTATGACGAGGCCTTTCAGTATTATCAGATCATTATTTATTGGTTACTCCGGTTGTTTCCAGTGCTTGTCGCGAGTGAAAAATAATGTAAAAATATTTCACTTTATTTTGGGTTTTGTAAGATTCCCTTGAATATGCTTGGCAACCACGTCATAGATTATTTAGGATGTCTCTCACAATTAAAACTGATGACGATTAAAACTGATCTCTAGTTTTTACGATGCGTCATTCTTGCCAGTCTACCACTTCGATAGCCGAGGTACTGCAGACATAGCTGATGTATTACAGAATGTTTGAAAAGTGCTAGAGCTTCTCTGTATATAGCATTTAAGCCTGGATATATAAAGTGACGAAGGCGAGCATTTTTTGAAACCACAAACGGCGGCAAATAATAACAGGTACTACCAGAGAGCCCACAATGTTTCGCCAATGCGACTCACATCTCATTCGGCAAAGTTCGGCATAAAGATATCAAATCACAATACGTCTCTCCCGAAACTGGAAAGCAAGTAGCCTTGACATTTCACGAATAGCCTCGAATCGAATTCGAGCAGAAAACTCTACTTAGGAGGACAAGATGTAAGAGAGAGAAAATATGTACTAAAACTGGGCAATGAAAAAAAGTCTTTCATTTGCATCACACCTCCAGTGAGGTTCAGGAAAGACTTCGCAGTATTTATTTCTGGGCCTCAGGGCACCAATTTCCGTCAGTGTCAAGCTAGTCAGGACGAGCCATCAGCTCGAAAAGGAAATTGCAGTTCAACCTGTCTGCGCCTCCTTGAACAGGCTGCAATAGCAGCGAACGAAGCACAGCTGCACCTATTTCACAACTGTCGTAGAGTTCGTTTTGCGAAGCTTTTACTTTCTCGTCTACTTGACTATAAGACGTGCTCAAAACGCTCATGTGCTTTGCAAGATTGCATGAAAGAAAAGAACTATTAGAATTTCTTCACCTAAAGACTGCAGTGACGTCGCTTGTAGTTATTTTCGTGTCTCTGAGACTAAATTGAAAGTCAGCGTTGTACTTTGCTTCATTTTTGGGTTTTTCTTTCAAGAGAGATAACTCCGACTATACTTTGGAGAAGATCGGTGACTCTTTGAGCTTTATGTAGAACTTATTCAACTTCGACCGTAGAAAACGTTTCGTATAGAAAGTAAAATACTGTAGAGAATGTAAAAAGTTCAAAGTGTTGATAAATAGCACATTTGCACATGTGCACGTCCACTTACACTTGTGCAAGTTTACCGGTCATCAACACACCCCGTTTTCGGAAGCCTGTGAGCAGAGCAACATATGACGTCTCAACCATGATGGCTAACACTGGGCCCGTATTCCGAGTTTGCGTCGTTATCGAAAGTGTCGCTATCTCCCTGACCTCGAGTCATCTGAATGGTCCAAACACCGGAACATGATGTTGCCACGTCTTCCGGTTCCGTAGTTGCAATACCCGGTTCCGGCATTTTGACCAATCAGATGACTCGACGTCACGTGAGAGAGCGGTACTTCGATAACAACACAAACTCGGAATATGGGCCGTGATATCTACGTACGAACACCGATAATGTTAAATTTCCCCTTCAACTGTCATAGAAAGCACTCTGTGTGGCTGGGCTCTGAGACATTTTAGTGTCATTTTGCTGCAAGTCTGGCAGTAAATTGCAGCAGGTGCATATTTTACATACGCCATCATTTCTGCTGTTATCACAATATCTTTGCATTGCTGCCATCCATAAACAATGTGTTTGAAACATGCCATGCAAAAGTTTCTTAGTGTCGCCCTACATAGCGTATCTGGTCTGAAAGGCCACTGGCTTTAGCCTGGCGTCAAATGTCTAATGGCGTCAGCATCTTCCATACTGTTTGTCATCGGCTTGGTGCTTCGTTTTACGCGGGCTAATTGGTTAAGGCCCCTCCTATTCCGGATGTGCGCCAGTCAATATCGATAATTGATCCTCCGTGTGTCATTTGGGCTTTGCTTTCATTTCCGCTAGTTCCGGTCTTCCCACCCTGTGTCCATTGTGCTGGCCAGCTGCATTACCCCAGATGTTCATTGTTCAAGCAGCTACGCCAGCACTCTGGGTCCTCCGGCCTTAAATCATGTTCGAATGAGAAGAGGGGCAAAAGCCAGAAATATAGCAACAAAATCATGCCCTCATCCTTTTTTCTTTGCAACTATTTTGAAGCTTACCTTTCTCTTGTCAGGACAGGGGTAGCGCCCTGTCTTGTCTCTCATGTCTGATTTTGGTGTCTCTGTTGCACTTTACATAAGTGATCGCAGTCTTCTGTTCAGCAAAATTAGTCATGCAGCCGTCTCGAAAGCTCTACTGTTAAACCTTGCGCACTATATTCCGACGCTAGCTAAAACACATTATGTGGGCATAAGCACAAATGGAAATAATTTGCTCAGTTTTGGCCTCCAAACATTTACCCAAACTACACAAAGGAGGTAAAATAGTTAGGCTTTCATTTTAAATCTGAAT
Organism: Amblyomma maculatum; assembly: GCF_055883805.1. Classification (NCBI taxonomy): domain Eukaryota; kingdom Metazoa; phylum Arthropoda; class Arachnida; order Ixodida; family Ixodidae; genus Amblyomma; species Amblyomma maculatum. Next base: position 114,005,693 of record NC_139348.1, read on the forward strand.
ATCAACCTATTAGAAATGACTTTGAATGCAATACATATGCATCTCGGATTCTCCTTTGAGTGATTTTGTGTTGAATAAAATGGCCGAATAAAAATTTTATACCTCTCAACGATCGGATGCATTGGATACGTGAAAGACAAACAAATTCGTCCTAAACTTTATATGCTGAATGAAGGAAGAAATTCGATGGTGAGGAAAAGAAAAAATTAAGGCCAGCATAACGACACACTAGAAAAAAAAAACGGATATCGCAAGACGTTTGGTCCTCTGCCGCGCCCTGATAATGGGAATCAAAAAGAGAAAGGTTGTTGTCAATAGGAAAATGTTGTGGCAATGCTTCAGTGTTATTGGAGCACAAATTCTGCTCAGTACCCGCGTCCTTAGTCGAGAGCTGCTGGGGGCCGTGAGCTGTGGCTCACCATCCAAAAGCGCAGTATATTATTACGGTCAGGGGAGTGTTTAAACGTTTGATGGACGTGTGCTTCTTTCCTGTTTAGTGAAACGTACTTTTGAGTTAAGATTGTACTATTTTCCGTCAAGTTCTAGTAGTGTTCAGTCATTTCGTGTCTGTATCTACCGGTACCTATTATTACTGGATTTAGCAAAGAATAGAGAGCACCCGTACGTCATTTTTATGGGAACTAATTTGAACTAATTTGCTCCCATTCAGCATAATCCGGTATGTAACACATCGTGATTACTATGTTCGGGTGGTGGTAGTGGGATGGCGCATAGTGCTTTGGAGATTATTCTACAGCACTCGCCGTTGTATGCTGAGTGGACTTACTAGAATCTATTGTGATGACAAGATCGAAGTTTTGGTGCATACGATTTATTATCGCATATATTATCGCGTGAATTTCCTAAGTGCGTATGAAGGGACGGCTTAAGAAATGCAGTAATATATGGGTGATCGACGTTGCCTATTCGTTGAATATACTGCGTTGGAGAAATACCCAATGTTACAGCGTACTGCACGCACGTATATTGGTATAGATCTCCCTTTCTTGCGAGGATGCTTTGCTGGTGCTTGACGTTGATTATCCAGGCATTCTTTAACTACGTGTTTTGTATGTTCTGAAACAAACTCCTCAGCTTAAGGTGAAGTCCTTGAATAATTTCTGGCTGGAAAGGATGATCTGCTAATTTCAGAGCGCCACAATTCAATTGCGTGCTCGACAAGTTTTCTTTACCGGTCGTTTTTTTTTTTTTCCGCTGTTTTATTTAGTATAAGAACCTATAGGGACCGAGTAACTAAAAGCCATAACTTAAGATGTATATGGAATGGCCAAAGGCTCCCTTTTGAAAGAAGCTGAATAGAAATGCGTGTGACATTTTCAGCTTTTCTTCGCATCAGCCTTAGTTAAAAGGCGGTACACAAAAGCCTATATACCCAAGCGGAGTAGAGCTCTGCATTTTTGCTCTAAAAGCATGTTAAGCATCCACCAGATTAGGAGCGCGCTTTCGGTCGTCTTTGTTCTCGGCAACCTTAAAGGGTTTCTTACAGCAGAAACTCCAATGTCATCACAGCTGTTGTTCTGTTTTTGCTGTTGGTATGGAGAGCGAAATACCGCGACCATGCTTCTGACAAGTATAGGGGACAGGTAGCATGCCCTGAAGCATTCTGACCAGTGGCTTGCATGATGCCATGATACAACATAGCATGGTCGTGATTGAAAAGGCAACCTTGGGCACCCCGTTTGAAATGTGAAGGTAAACTAGAAATAGATTCATTATACCTAGGATCCTGCATCAGATACGCAACCAGGTAGCCACGCTGGTAGGCTCGTACGGCTTGGTCGAAGAGGGTATCTATACCTATTTCGAAGTATATTGCTAATATTGTGGTAGCGGACGCGTTATGTAAAGGATCATTTGTGCAGTAAGGGGGCATGAACCAAAGAATTAGCCAAGAAGCGAATAGCAAAGTACATGTAAGCCAAAAAGCATCAACAAGAGATGCAAGAGACGGGAGACAAACGTTGTACAATGACGTCCTTAAATGCTATACTTAGGTATAATTCGCAACCTCCGCTCCCCTTTATTCTTTCGTTATTGTGTGGGATTTATGCGCTACGGTTCCGAGTTTTCTGCTGATGTTTGGAGCAATGGCTTGTGCAAGTGCTGAAATATAGCGTGTATGCCAAACTGGGCGGTTGTTTCAACGTCCCCTGTAGCACTATATATATATATATATAAACAGGGTGTCACACAACTTTCCCGATTATCTATTTTATTCCAACAGTTTCGGACGGTGGACCGTCCTTCTTCAAGGTAGAATTGAGTATACTCAATTCTACCTTGAAGAAGGACGGTCCACCGTCCGAAACTGTTGGAATAAAATAGATAATCGGGAAAGTTGTGTGACACCCTGTTTGAATTTAACTCTGGCCCATTAGTAACAAGCAATCCATGTCTATATATATATATATATATATATATATATATATATATATATATATATATATATATAGTGATACAGCATATAGTGCTGTAGCATATGAACTTTATGCTACAGCATAAAGTTCATAAGAGAATGAGGGACATAGAATTAGCAAAACTCTGTTGTGATTCGTTAGGACTTCGTGCATTATGATTTGTTAAAGCTGCCTTTGCTGTGTCGCCTTGTGTCTCGGCTACCAGAGGCAGTCCGTGCAATGACAGCAGCAACGAGCATCCCAGTAATACCTTGCGCATGAAGTTTATTTCAGATGTTCGTAATGCGTTTGGTTTGGTTTGGGGGGTTTAACGTCCCAAAGCGACTCAGGCTATGAGAGACGCCGTAGTGGAGGACTCCGGAATTTTTGACCACCTGGGGTTCTTTAAAGTGCACTGACAATAATAGAGGAGACAAGAACGATAATATACTGAACTGTCTTGTTTTACGTGATGCTATTGGCTTTTATCAGGGCCTCAGTTTTTTCACGAAAATGTCGATGCTACTCTCTTACTCAGTCATTAATGCTTATACGAGGTGGCGACTGCTCATGTTTATTTTATACTTTATTTTGCAGTGGAGCTACCATTATAGGAAGCGCGGTGAATCGCTGCGTAGTTTCCTTGCATGCCTGCTTTTAGGATAATGTTTCCGTGTTTAGTATACGAAAACCGATAACGCAAGGAATCATAACATAAAGTTTCAATTGGGTGTCTGTCAACCTGTTTATCATATTGTCACGCTAATGACGACGATGAAGGATGGTGATTGTGTGGCAGAAGAGGAAGAAGAAGCGTTGGTTTCTGGGCGCTAGTAGGCTTCATCTTGTTCCGCTACATCAGCACTGTGAATAAACACCCCTTCTTATTTCATCGTAACAACTTGGTGGAAGGTGCTCCGTACGATCCCCTCGATCCCTACCTAGCGCTGCAAGACCAACTGGAGCTTCAACGTAGTCTCCGCATCGCTGGACTGCCACCGCTCACGACCATTATGGACCACACCGACACAAACCATGCAAGCCGCGACGCTGCAAGCCAGGCTGGCGGCATGCCTGCCCACTCCAATCCAATTCCGTCCCAGCCTTACAGGGAACCACGACCTTTTGCCGGAGAAGAAGGTGAGGACGTTGAGAAGTGGCTACTTGACTATCAACGAGTTAGTCGGTACAACCGGTGGGACCCTCTCACCATGCTAACAAACGTCGTTTTCTTTCTCACTAACACGGCTATGACCTGGTTTGAGAATAACGAGGATAACTTAACGACTTGGGAACGGTTCGCCATCGAGTTCAAACTGCGTTTTGGCGACTCTGTTCCCAGCAAAAAGCAGGCTGAGCAGACCCTTGCACAAAGAGCTCAATTGCCCGATGAAACTTGTACAACTTACACAGAAGAGATCCTCAAGTTATGCAAATGTGTCAATTCCAACATGCCCGAGGAAGACAGAGTCGGTCAAATTTTGAAGGGTATCGCGACGGACGTGTACAGCTTCTTAATTGCCAAAGACAGCCTTGACACTGTCTACGATGTCATTAGACACATCCGCGCGTTTCAAGCTCTTAAAACACGTCGTATTGCGCCGAAATTTGGGCGGCTAGCCAACGTGCCTACCGTGGCCAGTCTTGATGACCATGCCCAACTAGATCTTCCGTCAACTATCAGGCAAATCGTGCGCGAAGAACTTCTACGGATCAACACGCTTCCCCTGCATGAATCTGCTGAGGTTTATGTCCAGAGGGCCTCTAGACGGCCGGCTTCACCACCACAAGCGATTCAAGTGCAGCATTTCTCTCAAGCTCCTGAAATTGCAGCTTCTATTGACTATCCGCCAATGCATTTTGCCAACCCGACTGCGTCGATGCTTGAAGCCCCAAGGTATGGCGTCACCTCATGTGCACCTAGATCTTCTATTCGATCTACAAGGATTCCTGTGCAGTGTGAGCATTCAGCCAGACCTACGATGCGCCCTGCTGTGCCTGCCTCGTATCCACAACAGCATTTTATACCTTCCCCACCGATATGCTACCGCTGCGGCGTCGAAGGTCACATCGCCAGGTACTGCCGCAGTAGGTTCCCGCCACGCTATAACCGCCGGGTGCCTCCAGCAGTACCCAACAATCGGCAATACAGCCCCGTTTTCCAGCAATCAAATACTGCCCGTGGGTACTTCGGCAGCATCCAGAACGGGAATCTCCGCGACCATTCCCCAGCATCTGAGCGAAGCGTTAATCCTCCACCCGCCTTCCGTGCACGTCGTTCTCCATCACCGCGGCGGCGCCCCATGTCGCCCCATCCGGAAAACTAACCAGCGCGACCGATGGGGGTGAGGCCGCTGGAAATGTGCTGTGTGCCAACATCCCTCCAACTGCAATGCTTAAAAACAAAATTCGTGTGTTCATTGATGGTGTGTGTACATTAGCTTTGGTAGATACGGGTGCGACTGTGTCTGTGATGAGTAATCAGTTTAGGCGCTTTGTTGGGATGCAAAATGATGTTTGAATATCACCGTGCTTCAACGTTTTGTGGTGTGAGTGGAGAGGCGTTGCGACCACTGGGTGTGTGTAGTGCGCAAGTGTCTGTGGATGGTGCAAGTTTTCAAGCCGAATTCGTAGTCTTGCCCCACTCTACGCATGACATCATTTTAGGAATGGACTTCTTGAAGTTTTGTGGCGCTACCATAGACTGCCGAAGTCAAGAGGTTCATTTTGATGGCTCGCATCTGCCGACACTTTTTGAAAGTGGCCGTGATGAAGAAACAGTTCTTAGTATTACCGAAGACACCGTAGTTCCACCTTTGTCTGCCATGTTCGTCCCCGTATCCGTTCCACTTCTTGAGAAGGTTTCATTCCAGGCCGTGGTGCACCCAGTTCACTCAGCATGCCTGAAGAAAAATGTAATTATCCCTCACTGTATGATCTCCGTGCATCACGGTAGTGCCTCGTTATGGACCATCAATCCATCATCCGAGCCCACAGTTTTACCAACGGGATTGAAGCGTGCCTCCTCGGGATCCGATGCGCCCCACGTCGTTGCTTTGGTCACAGATGCTACGAGTGCCACCGTACCTTTGCCTGCTGATGAAACTTCGATCATCCGCATGATTAGCGCCGATCTCAGCTCACCTCAACGCCGTACTCTTGTGGATATTCTTCTACCTTTTTCGCCTATGTTTGACTTTTCTCAAACAGATGGACCAACCTCTCGCCCTGCACATCGGACCCATCATAGCATCGACACTGGTTCGGCTCGTCCCATTCGTCAAAAGCCATATCGCATGTCCCCATCTTAGCGCAAAGCCATTCATGAGCAAGTGGAGGACATGCTACGGAAGAAGGTGATACAGGAGTCATCTAGCCCCTGGGCTGCCCCTGTTATTCTTGTACGTAAGAAAGACGGTTCGGGGCGATTCTGCGTCGATTATCGGCGTCTAAATTCTGTTAAGAAATATGACGTCTATACTCTTCCTCGCATAGACGATGCCCTCGACTGCCTCTCTGGTGCGTCCTATTTTTCTTGTATTGATCTCAGATCTGGCAACTGGCAAATTCCAATGGACCTTGCGGATAAGAAAAAAACAGCCTTCGTAACGCCAGATGGCCTTTATGAGTTTAATGTTATGCCATTCGGGCTGTGTAATGCGCCAGCCACACTTGAACGCTTTATGAACACAGTTTTGCGCGGCTTAAAATGGGACATTTGTCTTTGCTATCTGGACGATGTCGTCATATTTGGGAAATCCTTCCAAGAACACAATGACCGTCTAGTACGTATCTTGAATTGTCTGCATAACGCCGCCCTAATTCTGAACTCTAAAAAGTGCCGCTTTGGAGAGCGCCAAGCGCTGGTGCTAGGACACCTTGTCAATGGTGATGGTGTAATGCCGGATCCCCAGAAAACTGCCGCTGTTGAGTTTTTTAAACCCCAGCAGACAGTGAGGGAGTTGCGCAGTTTTCTAGGGTTGTGTTCCTATTTTAGACGCTTTATACATCGGTTTGCTGACGTTGCTTACCCACTGACGTGCCTTCTCCACAAAAACTCTACATTTGACTGGACACTAGACTGCGACGCGTCATTCAGTCAACTGAAGTTTCTTTTAATATCGAAACCCATCCTACGTCACTTCGATCCTACTGCATTGACAGAAGTACACACGGACTCTAGTGGAATCGGTCTCGGTGCAGTCCTTGTCCAACGGCACGGTGAACGACAGCATGTTATCGCGTACGCAAGTCGTACCCTGAGCAAGCCGGAGCGAAACTGCACAGTCACCGAACAGGAATGCCTAGCTGTAGTTTTCGCTGTGCAGCGTTTCCGTTCATATTTATACGGACGTTCGTTTACTATCGTAACTAACCATCATTCACTCTGTTGGCTGCGGAACCTTAGAGACCCATGTGGTCGCCTCGCATGCTGGGCCCTCCGGTTACACGAATATGACTTTGCCGTGGTGTACAAAAGCGGTAGGCGTCATGCAGACGCAGATTGTCTTTCTAGGATGCCAATGGCCACGACTGGACTTGAAAGCGACGATTTCGACAATTATATATCGACCCTCGAGCCAGCGTTCCCCGACACGAATGTTTTCAAAACGGAACAGCAAAATGATAGCCGTCTGCAGCCTCTCTTTGCCCAAGCCAACGTACCTACAAGCCGTTTTTGTGTGCATGATGGCCTCCTATGGAAAAAGAGTTATTCGCCTGTCGGCCAGCGATACCTGCTCGTAGTTCCCAAGACGTTGTGCACAGACGTATGGCGTGTTATGCATGATGATCCAACTCCTGGGCATTTGGGATCGGTTCGAACACTCCACCATGCTCAAGAAAGATTTTACTGGCCCAGAATGCGCTCGACGATTGAACAATACGTTGCCAGTTGCAAGCAATGTCAGCGCCACAAACGTCCAACTGCAACTCCGTCTGGTTTGCTGCACCCTGTGAAGACCCCGACAGCTCCGTTTGATCAAGTAGGCATTGAGCTCGTAGGTCCGTTTCCGAAGTCCGTGGATGGAAATCGCTGGATTGTAATCTGCGTGGACTATCTCACACGCTACTGTGAAACCACCGCTCTTCCATCTGCTACGGCGCATCAGGTGTCGCTTTTCTTGCTGCACTCAGTCATCTTACGACACGGGCCGCCACGAATTATCATCACTGATCGGGGCCGACAATTCACTGCTGATTTTGTTGAAGAGCTCATGCGTTTATGCGCCGTAACTTTCCGACACTCGACGCCATATCATCCCCAGACAAATGGCTTCACTGAGCGCGTCAACAGAACGCTTATCAATATGCTAGCCATGTATGTGGACGCAGGGCATAAGAACTGGGACACCATACTGCCGTTCATCACATATGCGTTTAATACCGCCACGCATGAGACGACTGGGTACAGTCCATTTTTTCTGCTCTATGCCAGACCGCCAAGCTACTCTCTGGATACTATCCTGCCCTTCACAAGCCGTGAAGACCCCTGCCTGGCTGAGACCCTCTGTCTCGCCGAAGAAGCTCGGAGAATCGCCCGATTACGGTCGGGTGCTTCACAAGAACGTTCTAAAGTGCGATACGATGCCAGTCACCGGCGGGTCACGTACTCTGTAGGTGACTTAGTCTGGCTATGGCGTCCAATTCGGCGCCGTGGCCTACATCAAAAACTCTTGGCCCACTATGACGGCCCATATGTGGTTGTCAAACGCATTAGTGATTTAACTTATGGAATAGCCCGCCTGACAGCATCGGGTCGCCGGTCTGCCAAAACCGAACTATGTCATTTTGCCCGCTTGAAGCCGTGTCAGCCTCGCACGACTCACGAACACGCCCAGAGGGCTTCGTCTGAGTAAGGGGGAAATGTCACGCTAATGACGACGATGAAGGATGGTGATTGTGTGGCAGAAGAGGAAGAAGAAACGTTGGTTTCTGGGCGCTAGAAGGCTTCATCTTGTTCCGCTACATCAGCACTGTGAATAAACACCCCTTCTTATTTCATCGTAACAATATTATTCTACATATACTTGCACGCAATGTGTGGTTGGTACGGGAACTTAGGCGTCGTATTTACTACACAAGGAGATATTTTACACCACCTCACAGTTCTATGGCTGTATTCATAGAAGTAATACTGTAATACATGCTGTAATAAACAACAACAGACAAGTATCATGCAGAAGGTCATGACATACAGTAAAACCCTACACTTGCTAAAACCACCTAAATCTTTTCTGGGCGCGGAATACAGCGTCATAAACGAAAGGTAGGGCATTACCGTCTGTTTCAACCCTGAAATAAAGCCATTCTGCGCAGTTACGTTTGACCGTGGTATGTATGTATTGTAGAATCTTTCACAGATAATTCTTATGGTACTGTTTGCACTTCTATGATCCGCGAACAAAGTAATAAGCGTTTGGATATCAAATAATCCTTCAAAATATTCAAACAGAGGGCGAACGGTTGCAGAAAGATATACGCGCTTCAAATTTCGTGCTATAAAAATGAGGCTTCAGGGACGAACTGTGAAACCAATGTAATGCCGTAAATATTGAATATTTCAGAATAGAGCATGTACTCTAAGATAAATGTCTCATCAACACTACAGACAACTGTGGCGACGTTGGTGAGGAGCAGTTGCTATTTTTTATGTGGTCTTTCATTTCACATTTACTTGGACGGCAGCATAGTAACAATGGTTTGTTTTAAAAGATTTTATTGCGTTGATTCTGGGTACTCAGCATTTGCAACGGTTTACCACTAGTACCTACTATTTTGGTTGCAATTGTGTGAGAATACATTAGGCGGGAATCGATATGCCTGAGACTAACCCTGAAAGAAAGCGTCATCGGATTACTTAAAGTACTCAAACGCACAAAGCTTCTCACTGCGTTCAATAAATGTTTATTTAAGCTGCAGTGTGTAGAATAGTGTTCAATGTCGCCCGTGTGCACTAAGACGCACATTCACCGTACGTATGTTTGGTTCTCTAAGCAGAAAAGGATTAAGTTTTGACCTCAAAATACGGTTTTAACACCTTGTAAAGGTCGCACACAATAGATATCGGCAGATGCTCCTCACCTTCTCTCCTCCTCTTGACTGACAGGAACCACACCATAAATACACAAGGCAAAATAAATTATATATAGGCTTATAAAGTTCAATATATAGGAACTTTTCTTTGTAGCCGAGTTGAATCTATTTTTCTCTTATAATGTCTTATTTCGAAACTTCCCCGAATTTTACTTTTTGAGTTCTTCAAGTTTTAGCCAGTACTTGACATCGCGACTCCCGCAGGCATTCCTCTACGCGCTCAAGAATGTTGTGCAAATTCATAATGTTGGCGAGAAGCGGATGTCATTGCTACTTTTGTCTCAATATCACTTCTTTTTCGATCTCATATTGTTTTGCGTGTTTCCGATTTTTTTTTTTTTTTCAGACCGGTGCTCATTGCTTCAACAGGACGTTTTATATTCCACGGAAGCCCTCTATTCGGCTCAAGCAGGCCGACCCCTAAATAAGTAAACGAAGGACAGAGAACGATGCGATATAACGATGAAAAAGTAAAGAGAATTGGAGAATGACAACGTATACTACAGTGCTGGAGGCTCAAAAACTCCCAAGAGTCAAAGCCCTGCCCGGCAGGCGTTTACCACCAGTGATAGCCGTGGCCTCTGTCTCACACATTTATTTCCTTCAGCAGACATAGATGAAAACGCTCCAGAGAACTACGTAGATAATTTTGCGCAATCTCTGCACGTGTTTCGCTGAAAATATGCGGCACCGTCACGCAGTACTTATTTCCAAACATGTGCACATGAGCGTAAATAGGCGGCGCAAGGAGGTCCTCTTTACATCAGCAGAAATTGCGCTTATAAATGTCAAACGCACTGCGAAAATGTAATAGTGTTCTCACAAGATGTCAGAAAGTGAACATATCAAACGGCACCAATTGTTCAGTTTAGTTCAGTTCAGTCGTTCAGTCGTGTCCGACTCTTCGTGACCCTATGGACCATTTCACGCCACGCTTTCCGGTCTCTCACTATCTTCCTAACATCACATAACTTCACCTGCAGTGCCTCCAGGATGCCATCTAACCACCCTTCTCCGGCGACCGTCAACCTTTCCCAACATCAAATCTTTCTCCAGCGACTCCTCTCTTCTCATCAGATGACCAAAGTAGCTGAGTTTTAACTTTAGAATTTGACCCTCCAATGAGCAGTCAGGGTTTATGGTCGACAATATCGACTGATTTGATCTTCTGGCAGTCCAAGGAACTCTCAAGAGTCTTCGCCAGCACCACAATTCAAACGCGTCAATTCTTCGGCGGTGAGCCTTTTTCACAGTCCAACTCTCGCATCCATACATCACAACTGGAAAGACCATAGCACGAGTTATACGGATCTTGGTTGGCAGACTAATGTCTCTGCTCTTTACTAGGCGGTCAAGGCTAACCATTGCTCTCTTTCCCAGAAGCAGGCGTCTCCTAATTTCATGGCTGCAGTCTCCTTCCGAGGTAATCTTGGAGCCCAAGAAGAGAAAATCTGTCACAACTTCCACTTCTTGTCCATTGATGCTCCAGGACTTGATAGGGCAAGACGCCATGATCATTGTCTTTTTGATGTTCAGTTTAAGCCCAAACTTCCCACTCTCTTCTTGTACGCGCATCAGAAGTCTCTTGAGTTCCACTTTACTTTCTGCCATTAAAGTGGTATCATCCGCATATCTAAGGTTGTTGATACGTTTTCCAGCAATCTTCACTCCATATGAAGGCTCGTCCAGACCGGCCTTCCTCATGATGCACTCTGCATATAGGTTAAATAGGCAGGGCGACAGCATGCAGCCTTGCCTCACTCCTTTCTCAAATTGTAGTACCAATTGTAGTTGCCGCAAAATATAACCGCCACCATGGCATTGTTTATGTGCCAGTAAAAAAAAAGATCTGCGACCAAAACGTAAATTAAAGAGAAGATAAAAAACTAATTCAATCGTCAGTAAAACAATATGAGCCCTTTGGTCATCTACTGCGACGAATAAATACATCTCTGCTCAAAGCGGTCGAAACCCACTCCAGTGAAGCGACCAGTACCTCGGCGTATTGCATCGATTTCATCTCGCACCGGCACCCTGTCGTCCGAGTATTGGACTTCCGATATTGGAGAGCGAGGCATGTTTACCCCGAGGAGTAAGCCAATCCCCCAAGAAGAGGGAGAATGTCAACAAGGCTGAACACCTCAACAATTGAGTAAGCTGCTGAAGTCCTGAATTACTGAGTAAACAAAAGGATTGCGACGACAAAATTGCATGGCTGAGTGAAGAGAAGGGACAACTTTCTTTCTGGAAGTAATTTGTTCCCTTTTATTTCAGTATTTTACAGGGCCTAAACATTTTATCAACAGCTGCAATAAACACTCCTTAACAAAGTATGGTGGCATACTACGCATACTGACTAATGGCTGAAACCTCTGCTGCTGTATCGCTCGATAAGAGCAATAATCAAATTTACGCGTATGTTGCATCAAGATTCGTACTTACAAAACTCGAATACTGAGTGTATACTGTTGTTCAATTAAAACATAAAAAGACCACCTTGACGTCGACATCTTTATAATTTCTGTGTGCTCTTACTGGAATGTGCTTAGCATAGTAATTTGTCAAGAAATGTCTTCCTCCATTAAAAAAAAATATTTTATGTACCTTTACCATGCTCGGTGCTTCAGGGGATCAGCTAGCCTCATCAACTGGCCGGCAGTATTGAACAGCTACTAAATCTAGAATGATATGTATTTATTTTATTTTTCACACTAGACTGGCGAAAAATATTTTGCTTTAAACACAGACATTGTCATAGCCGAAGTTTGTTTTTCACTGCAGAATATTGACGTAGGAAGTGTCTTTTTCCGACTGCTTTAGAAACTGAATAGACCATAGAGAATATTCAGTAATCCCATGGTGATAGTAAGCATTCAGCGCCACGCTGCACCTAGGGGTCACAGCAAAAACTGGAAATATACTATACCTTTACTAAACGACAGAAGCAATTTTTCAATGTTAAAAAATGCAAGAGAAACCGAGATTAACCAGAATAACGTCCACTACATCACTGTACTCCAACGTGCCTGCCTACAAAGGAGCAAATATATGTTTAGTACACAGTCAAATTCTACTCGACATACTAATTGGCCCAGGCCACCCTTTTTCTTTGGCGCGGCTCCGAACAGCTTGAAAAACTTAGAAAAGAATTGCTCTGCTTGCGAGAAAAATAATTTGCGGGGACATTTGTGTTTAGCGTGCGCTCTAAGATAAAGTAGGTTTCCTTTCCCCCAAAACAGTGATAAATTTATAAGGGCCTTTAGATGTGGTTAACTGGACCTCTGGCTTGCCATACGTTGGGTGCTTCATAGCAGATATTATGGGAAAACTTTAGCTCTGTGATGAAAATAAAGCGCAATAGCAGCCTGTGATATCTCTGTAATTACACACGTACACATTACATTTGTAAGATACTACTGTATAAGAAGCAATGCACAACGTACATGCAATTGCAACGTACTCTCTGTTGCAGAAGTTTGCGGCCCAACGCGCCGGGCAGAGGAGCAGTGTCGCTCCCTAGAGGCGGCGCTGCGCCCGCCAGCGCTGCCTGGTGACGCAGCTATGGAGAGTGAGGAGACTTGTTCTCTTCCCCTCATCCCGCGGCTGAGAGCAAAGATGTGCGATATCAACCGCTAGATGAGGGGAAGAGAACAAGCCTCCTCACTCTTTATAGCTACGTCACCAGGCAGCGCCGGCGGGCGCAGCGCCGCCTCTCGGGAGCGATACTGCTCCTCTGCCCGGCGCGTTGGGCCGCAAACTTCTGCAACAGACGGTACATGCAGTTTTATGTTACCCAGTTTGTGGCTGTTGCTCGTGTATCAGAGTCCATCCACGCATTGTTTGTGATGAGACGAGAGAACGCAACCTTCAGATCTGGCGAAAGATTTGATGCCTGGTTTTGAAATAAGAACCACAGAAAAATATCATTATCAGAGTTAATGCATCTGAAGATGCACACAAAAAATGATGTCCATCATTAAAGCTAGAATTTGTTTACCTTTAGAAAATGGCCTATTTTTGTCTCACTTTGCGCTAGACAAAAATGTTTAGAGGTATCAAGTTTGAAAGTTTTTCGCTAATGAATGCTTCGAAATGCAAAATGTCATTGGAACTCTGCAAGGATGAGAATTATTTGTGACGAACAAGAAGACTATTGCCCATAGATATCTAGAAGATTGGGCAGTGTGTCGACCGCGCCACGAAATGCATGGGAGCTGGGGGCCGCTTTTGCGATGACGGAGGACACATCAGTTGTTGGTGGCGCCCTCTGCACTGCAACCAGTAACTGGTGTGTCAGCCGTCCGAACGCCCACGCATGCGCGCTGTGCGGCGGGTTGCAAGGAACGCCACGCGACAGGAGCGATGGTGTACCGTCCAAACTCCCACTTGCCGGAGAAAGTGTGATAGATACTGCGCCTTTCCTTTCGTGTAAACCAATTATAATTATATGTAGCACTGAAATGCCGACAGTAGTAGTAGTAAAAACATTTATTTTAACAGAGGAGTTCGGGGCGCGCAGGCCCCTGGGCATCCGCACGGCCCCACTACACTCAGACGTTCATGTTCTTGCGGTTCATAACGTCGGCAGCTCGGTCTGTGGCGGTCTTTTGCCGGACCGGGTCCTCAGAGCGTAGCAGGGTCTCCCATTCCTCCCAGGTGGTGAAGTGCTCCAGACTCCACGGGGGAGGAACCACCGGGCATTGGAATAGAATGTGGGCTGGTTGGCAGTGATTGGTTGGCTGTGGGATTGTTGCAAAGGGTGCAGGAGGGGTCGGTGAGAGTGGGGTGGTAAAGGGACCTAATGTGAGGGGATGGGAGGGTTCGCGTCTGGAGGCGGCGCCATAGTGTTTGGTGGTGATTGCTGAGGGGGGCGTGAGGTGGGGGTAGATCTGTCTGTCGACCCGGTAGGCCTGATTCATCTCTTTAAACGTGTGCATGCGCTCCCGGGATAACTCCGACGTGGGGACCGCCTGTGCCCGGCGTATTAGACCTCGGGCTAAGCGGTTGGCAGCCTCGTTGCCAGGATTCCCTGAGTGCGCAGGCATCCATATAAGCTTCACGTGGCGGGGCAGATTGGCAGTGGGCGAGTTCCGTATGCAAAAAGCAGAAACATGAACTCGCCCACGTGCGAAATTTAGTAATGCAGTTTATGAGTCTGTTAGTATATATCTAGCTTCCGTGTGGGCAATTGCAAGGGCGATCGCTGCCTCCGCGGCCACTTCTGAGGAGGTAACAGAGGGGAGGGGGAGAGTTGCAGTGGACTGAAAGGTATTGTTCACCGCAGCTACCTCCGCCTCATCGCCCGAGCATGCGGCGTCCACCTATACGACATCCGTCTCGGAGCCGTAATATTTGTGGAGCGCCTTTGCCCGGGCTCGGCGGCGGGGCTCGTGGTGTTGTGGATGGGAGTTTCGGGGAAGGGGTTTCACAAGAAGGTTGGAGTGGATAGGGCGTGGATGAAGAGGAGTGTGGAGTCGTTAGCTGGGATGTGAACATCGAGAGTTCTGAGGATGTGCCGTCCGGTGCCAGTCTGTGTCAATCGGATATACGGAGTCTGTCTGTGGGCCTCCATAAGCTCCCCAACATGATTGTGGAGACCCAGCTGAAGTAATTTCTCTGTTGAAGTGTTGAGGGGTAGATGGAGGGCGGTTTTGAACGCGGTACGAAGCATCGCGTCCAAGGTGGAGATCTCGTCACATCTAAGTCTGTGGTAAGGAAGCGTGTATAAGAATCGGCAAAGAATAAAGCCATGAATGAGACGACATAGATCGTGCTTCCTCATGCCCCTATGGTGGCCCGAAACTCTGCGGATGAGGTGCGAGATCGCACCTGTCACCCGCTTGAGTTTCTTTAATAGTGAGGCTGTTTCTACCGTTGCTTTGGATATGAAGCCCCAGGACCCGGAGAGTGTCCACCTCCGTAATGGGCGATCGTCCAAAGCAACGGTTCTGGTGGCGCTGGGAGGGGTACGAGTGGTGGGGCGGAGGATGAGGAGTTCGGACCTCTCAGGGAAGCAAGATAGTCCGATGATTGGTGTGTGTTCTTGTGTTAATGTGGCGGCGCTTTGTAGTGTGCCTTCTATGTCACCGTCACTGCCGTGGGTGGTCTACAACGTTATGTCGTCGACACAGAGGGTGTGCCAGAGATGTGGTATCGTGGTGAGTTTGCGGGCGAGTGAGATCATTGTCGCGTTGAACAGGAAAGGGGAGAGGACGGAGCCCTGGGGAGTACCGACCCCTTTAAGGGAGTAAGGAGGTGATGTGTGTGGGCCAAAATGACCTCAGTCGTGCGGTTGTTAAGGAAAGCTCCGATATAGGTGTGCGTACGCACACCCACATCAAGACAGGAGAGGGCTGTCATGATCGCTGTGTGATCAACTCGATCAAATACTTTAGATAAATCCAAAGCTAGGACGGCCTTTGTATGGCCCGGGATAGCCGGGTCAAAAATGTCGGTGGTGAGCTGCAGCATGGCATCCTGCGCGGACAAACAAGAGGCTAAAGATGGGAGGCAAATTATAGGATAGGAAGGGTAGGTGTGTTGTGATTGTCGTGGCTGTAGGTGTCCACAGCACAAGTGTGACATATACTGCGCCTTTCCTTTCTTCAGAACCAATTATACATTAAGGCGAAAGCTTTTAATGGATCATGCTGTCGTGGACAAAGTGTGTCCCGCTTTTGTGGTGTTCTGATTGGCAGAGGCGGGATGCGTCCCTGCCATCTGCAATGCCACACTTGAACGTGCGCCGCGCCAAGCGGCGAACGTGGCACCCCTGTAGCACGTCGCGTCCTCTCGCGGCCTGTCAGCGCAAAAGCGGCCCGCTCTCCGGCGCCGGTCGTCACATTGCCCAGTATTTTAGAGCACTATACTATAGAGCACGAATCTGTAGTTTCATATTGGTTTATAGTAAAGAAAAGGTGTAGTATATGTCACACCTCTACGCCGACAACCGATACAAATGACCAGTCTCGAAGTACAACACGGATGGCTTAGTCAAACCAAACGCAAACAGCATCACTGTGTCATCAGTCTTTCATGAGATTGCAATGTGCCGAATTTTCGTTCTTATATATGTATTATTGTAGCTAGAATCCAGGGAAGGACGAGAGGAAGAAAATGGCTACACACATCAATGAGAACTGAAGAAGGTTTGAGGGCACGCTTATGTTCGCACTCGGAGCAAACCTTTCGACGAGGGACTTGTACGACAAGTCCCCTTATCGAAACCTTGGCTCGGCTTGTCCGTCAAACATCAAAAGAACAAAGAACGCATTTTCGTTCTCCGTTACTGCAATTAGACCAGCATAGAATGTGCTGTTATGAACCATCGAATGCCATATATTGTGTGCTGACTGCCATGGCTTCCGATATGCCGTGAGTACGGTTCAGACATCTGCTGATGCATGACTGGACTCCGCACTGACTGTTAACCCAAGTGGCGACTAGCAGTTAACTGCTAGGGCTCAAACGCTACCGAATGCAACTAGTGATGCTGATGTGTGACGTCTCTATATTGCGCACAATATTTGGCCTTAAACTGTGTCAAAGTAAATTTTGACTAGACCTCCTTCGGCATACACATCGAACACTGCATGTAAATTCCGCTAAGTTTTGAACAAAAGCGTAATTTCGTAGCGCAGTGTGGCAGGCACAGTCTCACTGCTAACAATTTAAACATTAGTTCCAAGAAGTGCCCATTAATAAGTTAGTGTCATGATTGCATAAAAGTGCCGACTTAATATGTGAATGGCGAAAGAACAGCGGGAAACAAACGAGGACGAATAAACACGCAAACACAATAAACGGGTGCTGTACCGTGTTTCCTGTCTTTCGCCATTTTTCTATGAACCAACTAGCCCAAGCCAAGGTCTTGATTACTATGTGAAGCGTCCCCTAAACAAACTACCAAGATCACAAGACTCCCAAACAAAGCAAGTGCTGCTTCAATGTAACAGGACGCTGCATAGGGCATGCAATACTATTCCTTTGAAATGCATTTTACTATGGTGCTTTGCGCTTGCACTAAAAGAGATGTATTCGCCAGAAGATAGTTACGTAGCAGCCTTCTTTTCAGGGGACTAAATAAACATTTACTACGCTGCGCAAAGGCTTCAGTCAATTACGTTTCAGCCCGATTCATACCTTTGTAAATAATAAATTGCTCCTCAAGCTTATAAAGAAAATGTATGCTAATTAGTCTTTATTAAATATTCATCATTGTAAAAACAAATAATTTCTAAACAGCGCTCCCGGACAGGGAACAATCCTTTGTGTATGTCAGCTACATTGTTAAATTTGTTTCCAGAAAGAAAACGGCGAAAGT
Source organism: Amblyomma maculatum (assembly GCF_055883805.1). Taxonomy (NCBI): domain Eukaryota; kingdom Metazoa; phylum Arthropoda; class Arachnida; order Ixodida; family Ixodidae; genus Amblyomma; species Amblyomma maculatum. The sequence goes on from NC_139348.1 coordinate 114,023,528, forward strand.
TTTCCATAGGTTGCCGTTAAATATATTTCTTTCTAGTTACTTTATCTTTAAACTGACGCTTTCAGGTCGATGTTTTTTTAACAATATATAAGTCGATTCTTCTTCCTCTCAAACAAACTGCGTACGACTGAAGACTTTCTTCAACGGTGTACATGATGTCGAGTCCTATCAGCAACAAATGACAACAAGCAGTTTAAGAAAGTCTTCAAGCGCTGCTGGCTGGCTTGGAGGCGGCGGGTTACCTTCGGTATGTGAACGTCTTTGTGCCTGCATCGCAAATGGAAGTCGGTGGCTGTCATTAACAACAGAAAGCGAAAACAAAATTAGCGGTCTAATTCGTGCTACACTTAGATTATTCTACTGCAGGAATGCGTGCGTTTTGACCCGTCTTCTCTTGTTATAAGCAAACTACAGATTGTGAGGAAACCTAGTTATATTAACGCTTGTGCTCCTGGTTTGCCCCGCAGGACAGTGAGTAGTGGCATGTGATAACAGAAACGTTTCGCCGTTGTAATAACCTCCTATTGGTAATCAAGATGCGTCCAAGCAATATAGGATGACGGGTTGTTTGGCAAGAAATCCACTGCTGTTAGGTGCCGAATTCTTGTCGGTTTCAGCGGCGGACAAGCCCAACGCAAGTGATGAATACCTGCCTGACTATTCTGGGAGTTACAGACGGGACACACTGGACGTGGGTATAAGTATTGAAATTGAAGTCATGTTCGAGTCACAGCTCGTGTGAGGGCAAACCCGACTCGGATCCTCCAAATTGTAACCTGCTATATGCAGGTAAGACCTCCGGTGAAGTTAACCGCGCATGGAGGGAGAAGAGAACATGTGTGACGCCAAAGCTGCTCCTTTCTTTTGAAAAGGAGGATGGGATCATCTTTAAGCAGAACTTTGCATTGATGAGGGTACATTATCCTGGAGGGTTGAAGAATCTATAAAGATTTTTGAACTGAGTAGGTCACGTGGGACCTACTCAATTCGAGTAGTTGGCGGGATGAACCGCAAGATGTTGTATATTCTGGCAGATTTACGGGCAGCGACTGACGCGTTGAAGTATAGGTGTTAGTGAAGGGCACACACATATTTCATGCTGGTTACAATGATATGTCGTGCAAAGACGTAATAAATGCTAGATGCGCTTTTGGAAGTAGATTAAAGTTGGATATTAACAATAATGCAATGTGTGCGGAGAAATAAACTTTCAATTGCAATGTTGAGCATAGCTCACAGTGCCATAAAGGTGGCAGTAATGAGTAGGATGCGCAGAAGAAAAAAATGGTCGTTTAAGCACACGAACCTTTTAGCACAGTATACAGCTACTCTTGGCGCCATTAACGCGATTCAAACAAAATTTGGTACGCCATTGGGGCACACGATGGCGCCACTGGTCCAGAAGCAGCAATCCTTGGCGCGGCGCATTATTGTTTTGAGGTAGTAAATTAAAAATACTATTCCCAGTTATAGTAATTATTTACCTGACCTCCTTTTATATTACCACTTACGAAAATAACTAACAGTAATTTCCAAATGCCCTGATAGTATTCGTGATATGATGGAATATCAATCAGCCTTGGTGTACGGTACCATGACAGAGAATTGGAGCTGAAAACTGCAGCGGTTAAATGCACTGCTTTGTTATTTTCGTGGTTCGTTTTTTCATTGCTTTATTTCTTTTCTTAGCTGACATTATCGGTGCAGGCCTTTGCGGTTTAAACAGTAACAGGCGTGACTTAGATAATTATTCAAATAATTTTCTGTTTACAAAAAGTGAGGTCTACAGATTCCCACTCTTGCGTCGTGTGCACTATAGTGGGCAAACTAGAAGAAGCTTGCACATCCAGCTTTAAGAGCACTCTACGGAAGTAAGCAACATTGCCATAGACAGAAAGTAGGGGCGCATTTTGGCGCATTGTAAAATTTGAGGTTTTGCAACACCGTTTTGCAACACAAAATAATATCACTTGGCGGTACTAGAGAGCCTTCATGATTTGGCTAGAAAGTATTATCTGATCTTGGCTCTGCAGCCACTTGCGATTCAGGCGTGATCAAAATAATATATTGTTGCTCGGACGCTGAAGCAAAGTAAAAAGCAGAAGTCGTCGCAATGTGACCTTTTCTAAGCTTGGTCTGAATGAATGAGGGCGGGGATCTTTAAAGTGTGTTCAAAATCAACTTCAATTGAAGTGACTTCTGCGTCATTTGTCCGCAGTGTGATTAAATGTGAGGCAAAACACACCCATGTATTTTCCTATCTTAATTGCTAGCAACGTGACATTTTTAAACGTGCCCTAGTCCGCTGGATGAGAGCAGCAATAGTAAATAAAGAAAGGTGTAATAAAAAGAACTCTCACTGGATGGTGCTGTCGTTTCTCATTTCCGAAGAGCGCGGCAATCGATTCCTTATTTAGCTAGGTCCGGGCAGAAGGACCTTCTCGGAATCAATTTGTGAACAAAGACAGGGAGCGTAAAGGTAGAAAAAAGGAAGCCCAAAACACGCGCCCTTTGAACAGAGCGGTCTGCTGTATTGAACGAAGCCTCATTCAGTGCACTTCAGAATAACGCACGGTGATAAACACTGCCCCTTCTTAAGCAAAACTCACTAACTTCGTTAACTTAACGCAAGTTCGTAAACAGGAAGTGCGGGGTATTATCCTTTGGCTCCATCCATTGCCGGTAAGGTCTTTTATAGTTTTACAGCTTTCCAGCTCTCTCTTGTTTTTGTCTGCTTCCAAGGAAGCAGTGAAGGAACATCTATAGAGCCTGTATGGAGCTCACAGTGGAAATTCAGTATTGGGTTTTAAACAAAACCTTGCTTTAGTGACTGGTACTATGACACCATTGTGCCGATCCCTAGTGGCCGTATACAAAGCTGTCTTTAGGAGGCTTGTGCTTTTGGTTAAAATCTTTAGACGTGACTAGCGTTCACTAAGGCTCCCTTCTGTCATAAAATAATGTCATAAATAAGGCTGTCCCAGATCCTACGCGAACCTAAGTGCCTTTGCTTGTTATCGCACAGACACCTTACCAAGTCAGGGTGTCATTTTTTGTATGCCGCCATAATATTTGACTATCCATTCGCAGACAACGCTTGTTACCCGCGGCATGTCTCCTCTTTCATTTCTTCTTACTACTCTTTCAACACTAATTTTAACCACGAGGGTGCAATGGTGGTTTATCAGGAGGAAGTTGGCAGGCTGCTGCATTTTATATTATTTTTCTTCGCTCGCAGTAACAATAACAAGCTGCCGATAGAGGCAGGTCATATTGACAGGTATTTAGTGCCATGAAGGCACACACAAAAAGATAACGAAGCGACGCTTGTAGGTGTGCGCGTTGCGCTTAATAGCCTTTATTATGCCTGACAACTAACTAGCTCAGGAGTTAAATCTTTTAGAAGCCGTTCGCTTGCTCAGTTTGTTCGCTTGCTCAGTTCGCTTGCTTTGATGAAAAAAATGCTTTACTGGAAGGCAGAGTATATAATACGAAAACTTAAAATTTAGACAGCTTATTACCAGCTCACTCGCACCTCTTCGTGAGGAAGACATTTGGGTAGAGAAAGACAGAAGAAGAGAGATGCAGTGAATGATGAAGTGCTAGAAATTAAAATATTGCATAAAAAGTGCGAACACTAGCTTTTAGATGAGTGGCATCAAAGTAAACCGATAAATGAAGACGAATTTAAAAAATGTACAGAGAAAGTTTACTGCATAAAACGTGCGCAGCAGTGAGGAACACACAAGTAAAGGGAACAAACTGTAGCGCACCAAGACAAAGACGGAGAAAGAAGACACACACCAGCGCTAACTTCCAACTAATATTTATTTAAGGAAAGAAGAATGGGGGTTTTTATACCACTGCAAATCACATGTGACGGAAGAAAATGCGCTGGCAAGACGTATCAGCTAGATGCCCAATCTTCTTTCGCAACAACGCGATAGAAGGGCTACTTATACATTCATCTTTCGAAAGAGAAGTCAATTCAGCTTTAACTATTTCGCGCGTTAACCGGTTATTATGCACTCTTAAGCTAATTTTTTTTTAGAAGGGGAATGCAATTGCAAACACGGCAATGAGCCGACAAACTTTTACCACAGAGCACGGGGGTAATCCCGGACAGTGTAGCTGTGCTCCTGTGGCCGCCGGGCAGTGCGCGCGTCCGCGAGCGAACATACGTGAGCCTGTGTGAATATATTGAAAAGGCGGGCTTGATGACCTGCTATTTCACCTCGCCAGGGAGTGCGCACTGTGACCGAACGCTCCGCATGGGCTATTCCGGACGATAACGGCCGATCGCCCTGCTTCGGCGGTCAGTGTTTTGTACAGTGTGCACGTGCGTGCGTCGTAAACAGTTTCATGGGCGCAGAGCTATTGCGGAGGCCCGCCCGATGTACCGAGTGCTCAGTGACCTAAGGCATTTGCGGGTGGGCCTCAAGCAAACTACTGTATACTGTACCATAGTGTATACAGGGTGTTTCATCTAAGATTTTACCTATATTTTAAAAATAGGAAAATTAAGTTTTATTGTCGATTCTTCTTTTAGCTGTTGTATTAAGAGTAGAGAAAAATCAGGAGCCATAAAGGGTACTAATTAGCTTAATAAATAACTAAGATTAACTAATTAACTTTTTATTTATACCAGCTAGGAGCTGCTTTCAAATTGCAACAGTGAGCTACCAGTCTGAGAATGCCAAATAGTATTTTAAACGACAAGAAACGGGCATTTCTTAAGGACTGCAGCGCTGGCAATTCTGGCCGCTTTCGACGCACGAAAACGAAACCTAGCAGTTGAGGCGCGCACTCATGCACGCCCATGAGTGACGCAGCTGTGACGTCACCGAGAGAAACCAGCCGTCTGTGGGCGGCCGCTGCGTCATATATGGTAGGATCTTGAGATATCACCAACGCATTGCGGGCGAAGCTTGTCATGATGCGGGCGTAGCGCTGATGGTATGGGCAAATCAGCCCTCCCTCTTGACTACAAGCTTTGGCTCCCAGAGGGTGAAATAAAAAGAAAAGCAGTAAATGCACAGATATCGCACCACTGGATGTGATAACGCAGCGCCAGACGAGTATTTCACGAGCGGCAGCAGCCGCCTTCAGACAACTTGATTCGCCCGGCGACGTCACGACTGCGTCACTCGTGGGCGCGTACAATTCCGCGCTTCGTCTGCTAGGTTTCGTTTTCGTGCGTCGAAAGTGGCCAGAATTGCCAGTGCTGCAGTCGTTAAGAAATGCACGTGTCTTGTCGTTTAAAATACCATTTGGCATTCTCACACCGGTAGCTCACTGTTGCAATTTGAAAGTAGCTTCTAGCTGGTATAAAGAAAAAGTTAATTAGTTAATCTTAGTTAATTGTTAAGCTAATTAGCACGCTTTAGTACTCCTGGTTTTTCTCTACTCTTAATACAACAGCGAAAAGAAGAATCGACAATAAAACTTAATTTTCCTATTTTTAAAAAATAGGTAAAATCTTAGATGAAACACCCTGTATATTTCTTTTTATTTTTACCTTACCTTTTATTTCTCCCTATTGCTCACCTCTTTGATTTCCTCTACCCCTACCTCCCTATCCCTTTATTTCCTCCGCCCCAGTTCAGGTGCTTCAGATATAAGAAAGCAGATACCAGGGCTGGCAAACACCTTTTCCTTCCTTTTGTATATAAAATAAATAACCGCTGCAACAAAACATGTTACTAACATCCCGGCTACTAACATGATGTTACTACCATGATAGGCTTCATGAGCATGGTTGAGATTTTTCATTTTTCGGCTTCCTTTATTACTGCTCCCTATGGTAACGTCATAAGACTAAGAGCCCAATGCGGCGCAGGCACCCACTAAGTCAGCAAAATTAAAATGTTATTGTCAGGGCAACAGTTCCAGCGCTTAAAGCACTGATTTTGCCTTAATTTATTAGAGCAGAAAAGCAGCTATTTTGTGCGCAGGTTCCCGAAGATGTTAATATCCACCATAGTCGAGGCATAAATATTCTCTTCAGCACAATCGGTAATCGTGCAACAAAATGATATCTCAGTATAACGTTATGGTGTTCCTATATAAGCGCTTTAGTAAAGGGGATATATTTCTTAGCAGGTTTGGTAAGGCATTACAAAAAGTTAAAGTGCGAAAAAGATATAATATGCTCTCGTCAAGTTGCATCAACCATCAAATACTCAGTGTTTGGTCATGTCACCTACCATCTACTAAGTCCTAGGGCCATGCTAGTAGAGTTTTATCTCACAATGCCTACGCCGATGCCGATGCCGCCACCGGCACTGAAGAGGACGCCAGATTTCAGGTGGAATGCACCCTTTAACGATGTCCTGTTAAAATAGAACATACGCTGCAAGAGAGCGGTTACGTTGCTAATTGCTTCTAGGATTGTCTCTCGCTGTCAGGAAATTAAGCTGACAGCGTTATTTTCGTTGTCAGCAAACTGCAGGAGCACAACAACGACAAACAGAGAGAAAAGGGACACAGCATACACTCTGTATTTTTTACCAACTAGCCCAAATGTTTCACATGAAATAAGCTTCACCTTATGGTTGATTTTTAGAAAATAAATATGAAACAACCTTATATCGGCTTCCCAGAAGAAGGTATACGAAAAAAACAGTTTATCTCGGTGTTGAAGAAGAGACACCAAGAAAGGGAGATGATATGCAAGGTCAACGCCCGCTCGAGCTGCAGCTAAAACACATTATTGACAAAGCTTATATTTATGGCCAAACATCTTTTCCGAAACTCGCGCGACGAAAGCGAGAGGACCATATATTATATCCTTTGAGAGGATCGAGTCACTGGTTGGATTAGCGGTTCCTGGCACCACGGACAGCAAGAGAGAGGGATATTTTCATGACGAAATAAAGGTTCATTGCCTTTCTCAGATGACTGTTGGCGTTCTAGTTGCTACATCTTTGATCGATAGACTTGTTTACGATGCGTAATTCTGGCGGGTGGGTACTAGAGCCAGACGCCTGTTTTACTCACAGGAGTAGGCAGCGAATGTGAGCGAAGGCGGTATTATAATCGTCGTGATGGCATTTTTGCAAGCACCGTAGTGGTATGGAATGAAAGCGCAAAACTATTCACTGATTTTCTGCTTCGCAATGGTATCATTTATTCGAAGAAGGTGAAAAAAACCACTAAATCTTCTAGCGCTTTCGGCGAGGGTAAATAATAGCAACGAAGGGCGAAACATTCGAAGATTTTAATTAAAGCGTGGTGAGGACATGGTATTATTGTTGTATTTATTTTGCTGCCTTAAAGAGCTCTGGCATATCTTGCACTGAAGAGGACCAGTGTTCGGTCATATCTGTCGTGTCTCTTTATGTACGCGGCCTGTTTGCTTTGTGTGTCAAAAATCTGTGCTTCGCAGCGTCAAATAATTATGAAGTTGAAACTGCTACTCTGACCTTCTACCTGTGTTCTTGAATGTCATCCTCTACCACTCTTCAGTTTACATTGCTCTTCATGCATCAAAAAGAATAAATTTGCCTTTCACTACTTTACACTTGCTCATGAAATTTTGTGCATGAAGATTAAGCTTCTATATTGCGAACAGTATTTGCTATTATAGAGAAATTGGTATCACGTTTCGTTGCAGTTATACACCGTGGTAATTAACCAATTGGCCTATTTTACTTGCTCTTGTAGGCAATCTGTTCCTCACTATATAAATTTTTTTTTATGAAGACACGTTTGCTCCACTGAAGTTTTTTTGCTTCGCTATTCCTTCGAATGAATGTACATGTCTGAGTACGTTTGGTGCTACAAAAGTTTATCATGCCGGTTGGTCTTTGGCAAGACTGCATATTTTTTTTCTTGTCTTTTTCCTTCACCTGTTGCTTCTGAGCATTGCTAAGCTTTTCCTGAGCCCTGGCATATCGCGCTACCTGGCTGAAAACTCATTTTCACTATCTTTTGGTCGAAAGAGCTTAAACAAATGTTGAGATACAATACTTCAGGCTGTTATAGCTCAATCCCTTAACATTTGCTTTTTGCTGATTTTTCGTAACTTTTCTAGCTCCGCCAAAGCGGGATGTTTGATTTCATAATTAGCCCCTGCTATATATCCTTTTTTTTAAAGTTCAGGATGGTCCAATGAGCATAATAAAGCAGTTGTTAGATTGGATGGACAGCATAATCTACCCCATGAGATCATATGTTTAGTATTATTTTGCGGGTATTTTACAAGCCCATAGTGGCAGCAGGACTTATTATTGAGTATTTTAGGATGGCTCCTGTTTTAGAACGATTGTGGGTCGACGTTTTCTGCACAGAGACGTGTGACATATCTGGTATAACAGGTCTTGCAAGACATGATTGAAAATCGTACGGTCTACCTTTCAAATAGTTAGAAGTAACGGTTACCGCTGCGTGTTGCAGGAGAGCATTAAGAACAATATGCATGTATATGTCTAAACAATTAAAAGAGACAGATACAGATACCAGCCGCAGACATCTTTTTAGTTGCATCCCAGTTGCGCACTGTAAAGCGTACATATGGCCTGTATTTTCTCACCTAGGATTTTTGTAAAACTGTAGATGTGGTGTCATTATAAGTGATTTATTCTTTAAGAAAATAGTATATGCTTTTGGAATTTCACTGAAACAACTTAGAAAAAAAAATTGCTTTTTACAAGCGTAATAAAAATGGTGGGGTTTCCAAGCAAACGCTATGTATAAATTTCTGAAGTATAGGCCGAGGCACCACATTTATTTAACTGGAGGAAGCTTTACCATGCAAGCAGCCCAAAGTTAACACTAATTTCTTTTTCCAAGCTCACGATGCTACTTTTTCAAAGTAGTTCTAGTTAAGCTCAAGGAACTGCAATACTCTTGAAAGACTTAAGGAGGAAGTTTCTGCTGTCAACCTACATATGCAACTCCACCCCTCACTCACAAAGCGTCATAATCTTAGATCTGTGCATAAAATTGCAGATTGGCCTAAAGGAAACGAAACGGGGACTATCTGTTACGCTTCCCACCTCTCGTTGACACCTAAGCCATGCTATGTGTAAATGAAAGAAGGTGGAAGTGAAAGATTGATGAGAGAAAAAGTTTCCGCAGAGGATCACTGCTGGTTAGTTTCGAGCCCCTCCTGACATTTAACGCATACTGATCTCGCACAGCATACGAACGCCTTTACGTATAGACTCCACTAAATTCCGTCTACCACGGCCAAGTTTGAACCTCGGTGCATGTTTTCAGTAGACAAGCATCTAAACCATTGAACCACCACACGAGTAGATCTGTGTCTAGTCGCCGTTTGTGACTGCCGCTTATTTAGCCGCATCAAAAAGGCAGGAGAGGAAACATACTGAACGGTAACTGAGATCCAGGCGCCAACTTTGCAAAAAGGTTTGAATTACGAATGCACTCTATGTGACTGTCCATGGCTATTACAAAGCATTACAGTATTAGGCCTTCGCCTTGATGTGTGTATACAGCTGGCTCAGGATGATAGCAAAAAGGAACTAAAATGAAATTCAGTTATTTAAGAGGTTCCACTTTTTAAGCGAAGGAAATAGACCCAAATAATATCATAAAGATTATGTTTTCGTCTGAGAAGTGGACGCGATAGCTTGCGCACTCGCTCTCTGACAGCTCAATGTTCTGATGCTGCTTTGATGAAAGTCGCTTTTTGTCTATTATAAAAAGAAAATTACACTTCACTTTTTCATCTTTCAATCTTCGGCCGCTTGCTGACGTTCCGGCTCGGATTCCTCGCAGGACAATTTCGGCGCCTCGCTTCCGTTACTGATGCTCATATGCCTGGGAATCCTGTCCTCACTTCTGCTGCACAGCTGCTCACACAGAGGTCGCTCCTGCGCCTTTCGGCCGTCCATCTTAAGAAATCTTCCTGCTCGTCGAGCACCACCGCAACGGCAAGATATGTTCTCAGATTAACCCCCACTCTTTTAAACATAGTACAATGTCAGCTGAAATTGGCGCCCCAGAGCCAGCCACAAGTTTCATCAAATGTCTTGAAGCCCATTAAAAAATTTCATTCTCTGATAATCATTGACTACCCATTATTCAAGCAGTCAACCAATCATATAAGATCAACCATACTAATCCATAAACCAATAGAACACATATCATATACATTGCATACAAGACGTCCCTTATTTCTCTGGCGCCGAGAACGCGGAGGCACCATATATCCTGGCCGTAGGCCCCAAATCTGGATTTGCATTGTGTTGCCACTTGACAGCGCCACCTAAATATTTTCCTCGATAGCGGTGGTCCTTTAAAGCTTTCTTCTGACCCTGGCATGGCGATAGCTTTGCGGCGCCACTAGTGCAGTGCACTTTTCGTAATATATTTAACTTGTCTTTATTATGATGGAGGGGTAAGGAGAAACATTCTGCTCCCATCGCAAAAATTCATTTTGTGTTTTTGAAAGTTATGATGTCGTAATGGAATTCTAACTGGAAGTTGTAAAAAAAAAAACTTGAGACTGCCTTCTTACTCAGACTGATCACCGCGGCTTATAAGCAAACACCAAAATTTATTAAAGCAGTCTGTATTCCCTTCTGGCCATCTTGGCTGATTGTGCCTAAGTCAACGTTGCGCGCTGCAGGCCACCATGCCTTTATCTTTCCGGTGGTATTCCCTTGGTCGATACAATCCTGACGGCGTAATACGCGATGATAGACGTGTGCTGGAGGTTCCTGTGAAGCGGCTCGCTTGCAGCTCCCCAAGCGAAGTGTGGGAAAGCAAAGCCGCAGGTAATTACTCGCCACGTTGAGCATAAGGGCTACTACCGCAGGTACTCCAACTCGTGTTTCAGGCTATTGATGTTTATTCCAAGGTAGTCTTCTATCATGGACAGAAACGTGCGGGCTCCAGCTTCGTACAGAAATCTCTATCTGCTATTTATCGATAATGAAACATTCAACACTTTACTGTGCTGTTATAGAACTCAATAAAGGGATGCCTATGATTTGTTGCAATATATCCTTTCATGGGTTTACATAGTGGGCCATAGACGTACTGGCGCCATGTTGTACAATAAATATGAATACAATTTTTTTTTTGCTACAGAGACCAAGTGCTCTTGAAAAAAGCGTCCAAAGTATTGTAAAACACAAAGCTTCCCTATAATATTCAGTCATTTTTACACCAGTAACACAAAATGTAGATGAAATAAATGGCGGCAATGCTTTTCCCACTCCTGCCGTAGTTTAGACTACGGAGCGATCCATTCCGTACATGTCATAGCCGTGGTGGCCGATTTTCCACATAAGGCCAAAAGCACAGCCCCCGTGTGCTGTGCGATGTCTGTGCACGTTAAAGAACCCTAGGGTATCGAAATTTCCGAAGCACACTACTACGGCGCCTCTCATATCTGAATCGCTTTAGGATGCTACTCCAACATTCCTCTCTAGGAATGTTTATTTTGCCATACCTTTTTATAAATTCTAATCACATGAGAGTTTTGAGATCCAAAACTATTGCGAATTGAGGTAGTGCTAGTGGGACACCCCTAGATGCGGGCGCCACGGCCCAGCTTCCATACATTATTTTAAAACAATTTTCACTCTTTATCTTTGCTCAATGTACACTTGTAATAACGTTTAGCAAAGCGCGGAGCATTGAGCTCACTTTCCCTGTAATAATCATAATGTCGTCTGTATAAAGCAGCCCTTTAACGCCTGTGGCATATAGCTCAAAACCACTTATGTTTGTATCTCGAATAAATGCGATACAGAGCGGTTTGAGATATATGCCGAAAGCAAAGGAGGCATAGGACACCCATGTCTTACAGACGAATAAAGGTCGTTGTCTAACTAAAAGATTTGTTAATTATTAGCTGCGTTGAACAATCCCAATACGCCATTTCAACACCGTCTTAATGCATTCCTTTCATTGCAGTGTACAGAAATGCGCCTCATATGAAATTCGGTCAAATGCTTTCGCAAGGTCTCGCTGCAGGATGGCCACCCGACCATCAGTTGCATTACAGCATTCTACTACGTTCTTTACAATGTGAGTTCATACTCATTTGATGACCTTTAATGACGCATATGTCATGTAGGTCAAGCAACGCCTTAATTATACTTTATATTCTTCCTATGAGTTTCTTAAAACGTTATAATATAGTGAGCACTGTGTGGCACTTCATCTTCCACACGGCTGAATGTGCTGCTTCATCTTCATCCTGCTCTCTCTTGTAGATACCCATCGCCATCGCGGAGTGTGGTTCGCTACAATGTGCGACCAGGGCTTCAGGTCTCCATTAAAACCTAATCCGCCAAGTCCGACCTTCGCGTTACCTTACAATATTATAAAATTATAATTCAAACAGTGCTTTCACGTGAAGTGATCGGTATAACCTTCATAACCACGAGATAATTTAGTGCGGAAACACTACTACACGCGATTAAACCAAACTGAGATTCATGTGGCTTGCGTACATCAAGCTCGGAGAAAAAAAAACGAACAAACGGCCAGAGTGGAGCCGATTTCAACTCTGTAATGAGTCGCGTACTGCGGATACGGGATGTCGTAGCAACCACCAGCGCCGACCACACTGCTGCAAACTCTCATGTTGTGCATTGCACGTCGTCGTATCCATCAACTTTTATTTTGAAACAAAGGCTGCCCTCGTCCCACTTGGTTCGACGGCATTAAAATTCTTGTATATTTTTCAATGAACAGAAAAATGATTTTTCCTGCCAGGTCGTGGTCAGCAGCCGTGATTTATGTTTTTCCCCAATAATGCACGAAAATGAATTTCAGCTTGCGTTTTCTTGTCTGTGCATCGAAAAGGATCAAAGTTTGTCCACTTCCCACCCTCCTGTTCTCGATACGCTGCAAGCTTGGTGGACCTGGCTGCTAGTTCTGCGTATTAATTCCTAGGGAAATGTCACAGTTAATGCGCAGCATTACGTGGCTGAATTGTAGTTTCAACAATTTATTTTCAAAACATTCTCCAAGTAGAGGTGCAGCAATTGCTATTTATCGATATGAGTGCGCCACGCAGAAGTGCAGTGTACTTAAGTCGCTGACTGCATGTCTACAAGTAATCAAGGCAGCTTAAAGCACGAGAACTTTGCTTATAATTAGCGAACACATGTGTATACATTGCCACACAATGGTTCCAATGTCATAGGCTACAAATGAAAAGACTGTCTATGCATTGAAATCAACTACTTATTTGGCTGACTTGCACACGCAGGAGAATTAGGAAACCCTACGGCGGAGATAGTAGCAGGTGTGCTCGTCAGTCGATTAACTGCGAATCCTCGATTACTTTCATCAGCGCTTAATTTTAAACTAATTGATTTATATGAAGGGAAAGGCGCGGTAACTGTCTCACCTGTCCGCGTAACTAAGTCCACGAAGAAGCACCAAAGCAAAGACACAACCGATGACAAGAACAAAGTTGTACATTAGAGTAATGGACGTGAGTTGTTAGAATAATTCGAGATTTATTTTGGCAAGCATTGCGCTATAATGAAAATGCTAAACCAACAGGAAGTTCTCGTCCCAAAATGATAAAGCCGCTTCTCGGTGACACTTGGTGGCGCCGCCGCCGCCGCCGCCGCCGCCTGATTATACCCACTGCAGGGCGAAGGCCTCTCCCATATTTCTCCACTTAACCCGGTTCTGTGCTAGCTGCATCCACTTGACCCCTGCGAACTTCATAATCTAACTTTCTGCCGCCCCCTGCTACGCTTTCCTTCCCTCGGAATCCAGTTGGTTACCCTAAGCGACCATCGGTTATCCTCTCTTCGCACTACATGTCCTGCCCATGCCCATTTCGTCTTCTTAATTTCCACTAGAATGACGGTAACTTGAGTTATTTCTCTGACCCACTCTGCACGCTTTCTATCTCTTAATGTTACCCCTACCATTTTTCGTTCCATAGCCCTCTGGGTTGTCCTCAACTTAAGTAGAACTCTCTTGGTTAGCCTCCACGTTTCAGCCCCATAGGTGAGTACAGGCAAGATGCAACTGTTGTATACTTTCCTCTTGAGCGATACCGGTAAGCTGCTAGTTTTAATCTGCGAGTGCTTGCCAAATGCGCTCCATCCCAATCTTATTCTTCTTGTTATTTCCTCTTCGTGGTCCGGATCTGCGGTTACTACTTGTCTTTGTTAGTGGTCCCTTATGAGGTTTGAATTCACGTTATCCCTTTGCCACGGGCAGGAGCTGACAACTGCAAGGTGATATCTGAATCAGCCTGCCAGAACCATTTGCATTCTCGTTACCCCTGCGACACGCAGGCACGTAGGAGAATAATGCAGCAGCCACAAAAAGCTTCCGCCGCTGCTTTCACAATTCAACTAAGGTTAACCAGAGCTAAACCAGAATTAATTTTTTTCAACAGGCGCATCGCAGCCGCTTTACCCTTTGCCTCACGAGACTTTGCAATCTTAACATTGTTCTGTATTGCCGTTGGCGCTTTTTTGTGAACAGCATCGATCGGCACCACAACATAGCCATCTTCTTTGTCCGCTTCCGGCACAGCTATAATGTTTTCTCCATGCAATTTTACGACTTTGCTGATGGGCGGACGTAGCTTTTGGTTGTGGCTCACGCAGATGCAGACGGATTGCAATGTGAAGTATTCAACACAGTACACCGAACGTCGTTTGAGAGGTGTACCAGATCCCCTTCACGTGTGGTATAATCTACATTCGCATGACGGGGCGATGCTTTAATGAGAGAGGAAGTGAGTACGCCCTAAACATAAAACATAAAAACCGTACACACACGCCATACAATTGCAATCACTCCGCTATCTATATCAGTCTATTATACACGAAAATGCTTGCGTTGGTGAAAAGCAAAAAGAAGAAGAGGGGACTGAATATTTATCTTTTCAATTAAAAAGCTGTGCACGCTTTTATACGGACCCTTCAATTGCTCTCCACGAGAAAGATATGACCTACTTGAAAACAGCTGTGTTCTTGCGTTTCAACTTCAGCTAGGCATGCTGCTTTACGCGTCTTGACGTGTCTTTATCCATATTTGCTTGTTTTCGTCGCTTACATGTTCCCGTGTTGATTTTGGTTTGGGCGTTTTAAGCAGTATTATGGGGCTTAGCGTGTTATCTGTTGCCCGTCTGTCTTTCCATCTTGCTGTTAAGGGTTTTAACTCTTTGGCAGTGCAAATAGCTTTGAGTTTGTTTACTGTGTTTTTTTTAGCAATTCACTGTGCCTTTTTCCTGGGCGTATAGATTCAGACGCATTACACATTTTTCTTCTCTCCTTTTTCTATATCTATCAGTGACTGTTATATTCCGTGCTCTTTCAGTTGTGGTTCGTTTCGTCTGTTGTCCTAATTTGTAAGGGCACATACGATTTCATTCATTTCGTGCCTTGTCGCCTTCCTGATGTGTTTTATGCAGCATAAGATTATATGCGGTTGCTATTCCTTCAAAACTCCTTAAACGTTGACTCAACTGGGTGAATTTTCTTGCTCTTGCTTATATGCACTCTTGTATTTTTTTGCGTTTTTTGCTTAGTTTGCGTTGTCACAGATATATGTGTTTTTTCACTAAGTGTACTATGCACATTGTGCAAAGTCAGCAGAATTGGCACATTCCTTGTTCGTCTTACAACTATACGCAAGGATACGAGACGAGATTATTCAATTTTTTTTTCTTTTTGGTTAATCTTTCCTCGGCATGCTTTATGAGTTCCCTAAAATTAATCAACATCAAACCTGAAAACGCAAAATCAGTGCTGTGAGAGAAAGTCAATAAGTACAACTAATTTCACTGTTACGTCTCAGAGCGTTTCAGAGCTTCTGTGCCACTGCAACTGTGCCTCCGCCACTGTAAAACGGCCATATAAACGAACAGCTGTTTCTGCGAAGGCTGCCCTAATAGCAAAATATTAGTTCTCCTCCGCTGAATACGTTACAAATTGTTCACGAAAGCGTAGCTGAATCTCCGGTTTCTCAAGCGTGACTTTTATATTTGTTAATATTAAATCGATAATAATTCAGGCAGACTACTTCTAATACCAGCAAGCAAAACTTTTCATGTGGCCTTTTTTCTGTTTTTGGACGCGCGGTAAGCCTTCGCTTCGTTTCCTGCCTGAAGGCCTGGCAGCAAGTTGTTATCTCCAGGAAGAGCTCCCAATAACTTTGTTTTGCTTCCAATACTAACAAAAACTGGGCACGTCCTGTCACCATGCGGGAACCGGGCTTTGCACAAGACTACGAAAGGAAATTGTTTTTCCAAAATTGTCATTGCCAAACGGCGTCGGCTGTGCGGCGACTCGCTTCAAGAAAAGGAGTATCGAACAGCGTTTACAACCGTTAACAAAGCAAACATTGCGTCGTTCTGACGCAGCCTATCAGGTGAAAGGCCTTTAGACGATACCGACATTTCTGAAAAGCCCTGGCGGAAAGTCCTGGCAAATCAGTACCTGTTACGCAGGCCGTTGTTCTACTCGATGCTCAAGCAGCTTGACAAAAGCACCTATGAGAGCTGCTGTGCAGCGATGACGGGAACAAGGGACTTGAATCCTAGACTCTGCGCTGGGTTTGAACCCCAGACATTAATTTAAGACTAAACACCATGACCATACTTTAAGATTCGAAACCTCTACCTACTCTCTCTCTCTCTCTAAAAGCATTGACGTTATTACGTGACCCTGACATCACGTGAGAAGGATTCATCTCATGAGCCATGCAATTATTGTTTCCCTAATATATCACAATAAAAGTGACTGGCATGCTCTTTGTTATTGAGTAAATTGCTGCGAATTCTGTAATACGCATGAAAATGGAATGAAACAGCTCTTCTACTTTGTAGCTAGTACTTAAAATAAATAGTGCCAAATTGTGTCTTTGCAAATCCTCTAATTCCTCGTTTGCTTCAGTGCGTTACGAATGGGATGACTGAGGAAAACAATTAGCCAATTTGTTCTTCTACACACCATGCAATGGAGCAGTGAGCGGTTTCTGTACAGATTTAGCGTTCGTAAAACACCTAAAAGCAAAGACCTCCAATACGAGAAACACATGTGCATCTCGTATATAATCATAACACTGAATGAAAGTATGCTATTTTGACAGTACAGGCTACCACGCAAAATTGCGAACCAAACGGATCGGAGATCTCAAGAGCGATGTAAAAAAATTCTCATATGCTAACCAGGGAATTGCTGCTTACTAACTGGGCGACCGCGATATGAACGCTAAGAAATGTTTTTTAAATGTAACCGCACTGCTACAGTGCCAGCGAATGTATACAGCTATGATTCCCTATCATTAGCAGCGAAATATACGTTCGTTTAGCCGGTACGAAGTGAAGAACTGAAACCCATAAGTACTCGTATTTTTCAAATAAGCGATCAGGACATAATTCAACTAAAAATAGGTAACCATGGCGCGGAGACCTATTTGTGGAGACATTGACTGCTGATTGCGAAGACGCGGTCTTGATGCCGGTCGCGATAGAGTGTTCCCATGTGTTGTGTGATGGTTACTAAAAAAAAATACCGAGAGCCCTCAATTTCCAGAGCTCTCAGCTATAACATCCTTTGTAGCCTTAGACGATTTCTTTGGAATAATAGACTCCAGAAAGAAAATCAAAGTACATGCATAAGCTCGAAGAATACTAAATGCAGTTTGCCGCAGCGAAAACGACACACACGAGGAAACTAACATGAGTTAATAAATGACTGTAGCGATCCACAGCCACAGCTACAGACCAAGGATAACACCCATTTTCTCCTCTTGGACGTAGCGGAAAGAACAGGTGTTGAAGGATTGGTTCCTGCCTGGCATGACTTATAGAAACATTCAACTGTCTGAAGAAAGGCGGGTTTAATTCTGAGGCGCTCATGATACTCATTTACTTCTCACGACTGTTCGTCCATAGCCGGAAGATCGCCAAAACAGTGCAAAAGAATAGGAGCCAAAGTCAAAAGACTGCGTCAAAGCTAGAGATATCCTGAGAACCTTCCTGACACCTGTTTCACAGCCTATAACAATCACAGGTTAAAGTATTCGCTTTTTCCTACTCCAACAGACAGTCCATGCAATTTTCTGTTCCATGATATTTTCTTCGAAACTTATATAACGATCCCTACAATGAGGCATGAGGGATAAATACTGTAGCATTGCTGCATCATTCAAAATTGCTCCTGTATTCTTATTGGCAGATTACACAAAGCAGCTCTATATATTATGCAAAGGATACTGTGGTTTAGTCAAATACACTTCAAAAATTACTGTGCGTGAATATGACAGCAGCAGCTGCAATATAGATTCTTGATAACATAATGAACACGGGTCGAGGTAGAGCCAGTATAAGGCTGTGTTTATTTCTAAAAGAGAACGCGTTTGTCAAGCAAAATTTTCATCCAAGACACTGACATTACACTGAATTCCACGCTCAAGAGATCCCGTAGCAAGGTCGTGCACTAGGCAAGAGGAAAAATAATACCACAATGAGGAATATACTTCACCTACTTTCTCAGTACTTCATATCACTAATGACATTTTACTGGATCCTCCTCGGCACTTTCCTTTCTGTACTGAAGTTTGTTACCTCAATTTACCTTCCGGTTTGCCCTTCCTGAAGCATATTCTCAGTGACCCTCGTAGTGGGTACTTCGTACTCTAAATCATTATTTATTTCGCCTTAGAAATCATTATTTCGCCTTAGAAATCATTACAACCAGGATTTTGTGCGACTAGCCTTATCTGCTGTTTTAGAGTTCGTTTATTGCTTCTCCAATTCTTTGCTTGCTTCGTTTTTGTTATTCTCTGTTGCTCAATTGCTTTCCTCATCATCATAATCATCATCATCATCATCGTCGTCGTCGTCGTCAGTGTCGTGTTAGCCCAGGCAGGGGGGGGGGGGCGCCGTTGCACCCGCGCCGGAACGCTGCCAGAGAAAGCAGTCCAGACACCGAGCTCCCAAGCGACGAAATGAACCCCCGTTTATTCTCGCACTCCGCTTTTATACACTTGCGCCACACTTGCGCCACAGATACACTTGCGCCACTATCGCAGTCGCAGCTGCCAGCCAAGCCAAGCCAAGCCAAAACAGATAACAGCACATCTCCCTTTTCAAGCACTATTAACTTTACATGCATACACTTCAAAATAACATTGGAACACACCCAAGAAAACACGACCGAACACAGTCACTCCAAGCATCAGTCGTCCACGCCCAGCCTTATGGGTTTGCGAACAACTCTTCCAAATCTGGTCGTAGTTACAATTCTAGCTTGAGAATTGCCACCGTCAGTCTCCGTCTGAGTTAGAGGCACCAAAGCTTCCGGAGCTTCGTCAAATTGGTTGTCTACTCCAGTTACCAATCCGGCCCTGCTGGGCTGTTCCTGACTATCCGGAAATTCGTAGTTCCCGCTATGTACCCTGTCTTTTGGGAGACGGTTAAGCATTCTCCTGTTTCGACGGACTTCAACCCCGTTTTCCGTTTGAACACGGTATGAACGCGGCTGTGGTGCTGCTCCGAGCACTGTACCTTTGGTACGGAGATCAGTCACCCACACCACATCACCTGCTTCCAGCTTTGGGAGATTTTTAGACCGGTGGCGTCGGTCGAAGTGGCGGCTTTGCTCCTTTCTGACTTTACGGTCCTTGGCTGCCGCTTCTTGTAGACAGCATTGTCCCGGATTGCGGTGCGAAGGCAGCATTGGGACTCTCGTCCTAAGCCTTCTACCCATCAGTATCTCCGCTGGGCTGACGTTCAGAACACCAGGTGTGGCCCTATAAGCCAGCAAGGCTAAGTAAGGGTTGTCCGATTTTAGAATGAGATTCTTAACCGTCTTTACCATACGTTCGACTTCCCCGTTTCCCTGGGGGTGCCTCGGACTCGAGGTGACATGACGGAAGCCATAAAGTTTTGCAAATTTCTCGAACTCGGCACTGACAAATTGGGGACCATTGTCGGTCACCACACACTCGGGAATGCCATGTCTCGCAAAAATGCTTTTCATTCGGCTTATCACGGTAGCAGACTTTGTTGACGGAAGAATGGCAATCTCTGGGTATCGCGAAAGATAGTCTACTACGACAAGATATTGCTGTCCCTGAATTTGAAACAGATCGACCCCTACTCTCTCCCAAGGAAAAGAGAGCGTTGGCGATGCAATCATCGGTTCGATCTGTTCTGGCGCATGCCTCGCGCAAACGCTGCACTGTTTCACGAATGACGCTATCTCAGTGCTAAGTCCCGGCCACCAGACAGAACCTTTAGCCACACTGCGGCATCGCGAGATGCCTTGGTGACCGTCATGCAGTTTGCTTAGCGCTTCCTTGCGAAGGGTCTGAGGAATGATAAGCCTCATACCTTTGAGCAGAAACCCGTTCACCAAAGTAATGCATGCACGTTCCTGCCAGTATGGCAGAAGATAACAGGGAACATTTTGTTTCCTGGGCCACCCTTTTTTGCACACTGTGCGCAAGCTTCGACACACTTCGTCTTTTGCTTGACCTTCTTTTACTCTTTTCAAGAAATCGTCGCCTGTTTCTAAACCCAGTAAACAAGCTTTCGAGTAAGCGGTTACCTCTGAGACAGTTAAACAGCTTTCCACTTTCGTACGAGCTAACGGCGAACGTGAAAGAGTATCAGCAGTGGTTAGCAATATGCCTGGTACATATAATACAGAAAAACTGTATCGCATCAGGCGCAGACGAAAACGTTGAATTCTTGGGGGCATAGCGTCGATTGCCATGTGACCCAACAGCGACACCAAGGGCTTGTGGTCAGTTTCAAAAACAACTTCCAGACCACGTATATACTCATCAAACCTTTCCGCTGCCCACGTCAACGCCAGCGCCTCCTTTTCGATCTGGGAGTACCGTTGCTCGGTTTTGGTGAGCGAACGAGAAGCGAATGCAACTGGTCTACGTTGCCCGTCTTTTTGCTTTTGAAACAAAACTGCTCCCAGACCAAAAGACGATGCGTCAGCTGAAAGAGTGGTTTGTAGCGAAGCGTCGTACAAAGCCATGCATTGCGCTGAACAAATGAGCTCTTTGAGTTCTTGGAACGCTTTTTCCTGATTGCTGTCCCAGACCCAGTCCCTATCCTTGTGCAAAAGAACACGCATGGGAGCAGTCCCTTGGGCTAAATGTGGCAGGAAGCGGCCCAAATGATTCGCCATGCCCAAAATGCTTCTAAGCTCAGTAACGTTTCTGGGTGCTCTCAAATCTTTTATAGCACTGACCTTCGCTGGATCAGGATGAATACCTTCCTCATTCAGAATGTGACCTAAAAAACGCACTTGCCTAACCCCGAATAAGCATTTCTCTTTGTTTAATGTCACATTTGCCCTTGCTAGGCATGTGATCACGTTACTTAAA